>NC_067474.1:136956870-137246099 GCF_947179515.1 Apodemus sylvaticus
ACAAAACACCATACAGGAAAGTACTTTCCTCCCGTGCTGCAGATAAGGCCCAGGTCCGAGGAGAGCTGGGCAGGTTTCGGGGACCCAGTTAGGTCCAAGAGCCAGGGAGTGAGCCATCTGTATCTGTCATCATGTGTGAGCATGGTAAGGACCAGCGTCTCCCTCTATCCCTGCCCCCACCCCCACAACCATCTGACTTCAGGAAGAGAAGCCCTTTCCCTGCCTCCCACAGTGTCCTGATCCTGCTGACATCATGAACACATGGAAGAGAAATCTGTGAGATTCCAGCGGGGCCAGAGTGTGGGAACCAGGGCAGATGCTACTGGCACTACCCCAGGCTGAGGCTACTCCAGAGCCCCTGGGTGCTGCCAAGGGGCCTCTGGAATGTGTCTGGAGCCTCTGGCTTCCTCCACAGAAGGCTGTCCCTTAGGGCCTGGGAAAGCTGGGGAGGCTCTGAAGGCTGTTCCAACTCCGAGCGGCCATTTCAGGACTTAGGCTCTTTCAACATGGGAGTGGGGACGAGGCTGAGAATCCAGCATGGGGGCTTCAGGTCTCTCCCAGGAACCCTCCCAAGGGACAACATGACCATCATGACCTCTGCAGTCCAGGGCTAAGAAAAAAGAATCAAGCCCATATTGTCACCCATATTATAGGGAAAAGAGACTGTGTGTGTGTGTGTGTGTGTGTGTGTGTGTCTTTGTTCTTGTGTGTATATGTTACAGACAGACAAACAGACAAAGACAGATGGTCTCACTCTCATCCCCACCAGCCCCAGGGGAAGCTGTGCACTGCCTGTTCCACACATGTGGCTCCCAGCAGCTGCACATTCCGTCAGTGGCCAGCTGTGGTGGCAGCTGTGGAGGTGGAGGTGGAGAGTGAGCACTGATGGGTCCCAGGAGGGAGGGGGAGGGCAGGAAGGGCCTGAGATGAACAGGGGTCAGGGAGTGAGCTGAGGAGGCTCATCATGTTCTCAGGCTGGGACACAGAGCGGAAAAGCAGCCGCTAGGACTCTGACATCGGGGCCTTGGCACAGAGAGTCTGCGGAGCTCAGGGCAGCCCCAGAATGCCCTAACTAGCGCTTAGCATGAGTAAGAAGAGAAAAACTACACAATGAGATACACGGGCCTAAATCTCAGGCCTCACAAGAAACACAACTTTAAGAATGACCAGCTTGTAGCCATGGGTGTGAGTGAGTCACCTAGCGGGAGAACAGATAGAGACCAACGCTGGCCATAAGGGACACCCTCTGAACCCCAGGCACTGTGTGTCATTTCATCGCCAGGAGCCTACAGCAGCAAGAGCATCATCATTAGCCCATTTTATAGGTGTGAAAACCAAAGTTTCACTGCGTGCACTGGCAAGGATTCTGCCCCTCTGGAGATTCCAACGCCTCAGACGCAAAGGGAGCAGAGCAGCAAAGAGCCTGCAAAGAAGCCGAATGGCCCAGAGATGTTCCGGCAAAGGGACGGCCTGGTGACGAGAATGCTGTCTTCCCCGGGATCCCAGCACTGCCTCATCCGCAGGAAAGATGGAGACCTCCGGGGACCCTCCCATCTCTCTTATCACTCGACCTTCAGCCAGCCGGTACCAAACACCCACGGTGTGCCAGACTCTGCCAGACTCTGCCAGACAGTGGAAGTTAACAGTGACAAGCCTGACACAGTTCTTGCTTTTATGGGGATTCCAAAGCTGTCCCCAAGACAGACGCAAATGATTGCTCAATTCTTAACTAACCAGCTGCTGCCAGAGTTTCTCTCACACCCCACCCTGAGATCCCTCTCCCCCACGGCGTGAGAGACCCCGTGGTCAGCCCAGCAGAGGGCTCTGGAAGGCGAGTTCCATGTATGGCATACATGGAAGCCAACCATTTAGAGCCTGAGCCACATCTGCTTGGTGATCTGAGAGAAGGTAGGACTGACCTAGTGTGGCTTCAGAGACCGAGAAAATACTGCCCGAGCCGAAACCTGTCCCTGAACATCTCCTACTTGCTCAGAGCCAGAGCATCGTGACTGGTACCCTGCAGGAGCCATCTGTTAGGTGATGGTGAAGGGCTCAGAAGCAAGCGGAGGGGGACATCTGGGCGGCCCTTGGAGTGTCAAACAGCCTCAGTCTAAGAGGAGGGAGACAGAGAAAGGACTTCTCCACACTGCTCACCGCTCTCGCCCTCATTGGCCTGGGACTTGCTGTGTAGACTAGCTGGCCTCGAACTCAGAGATCCACCACGCTCAGCTCGGAAGCCTTTTTTTAAATGCCTACCCATCTTAAAACAAACAAAAGTAAACAGACCCTAGTTAGACTGCACCCTTCTCTTCCCACAGCTTAATGTGCAGTTCCAGTCTTGCCTCTCAAGCTAGTGTTCTTCCGACAGCACATATTTATTACATACCTGTTGCCTGCCATACCTGGATCCAGATGCTGGACACTCAGAAGATACCAGACACACGCCTCTGTTGTCAAGCAGTTTATCTTCTTACGGGACATGGACAGTAAATAAATAGGCTGACTAATATAAAGTAGACTCTGTGGTTGGATGCTGTGGAAAGGCTGTGGAGAGGTCGCAGGCATAGACTGACAGGGCTGGTGGCTACTTTGGGGCAGTCAGGAGAGTCCTCTCTGGGGACGTGACAGCAAAGAACTGGAAGGAGTGAGATCTGAGATGATCTGACACAAAAGAAGAGCCTGGGAAGAAAACACAGCCAAGGCTCAGAATTAGGGACAAACATGGAGCACCAGCAGGGAGGAAGGCAGGAGGGCTGGGGTCTCTGCAGAGGAGAGGCAGAAACAGGCTGGGGATGAAGCCAGAGAGATACCTAGAGACAAGTATTCCCTAGGTGGCCATTCCTTGTGTACCCTGGACCAATCGGGAATAAGTACTAGTATTGCCTCCCTTCAATCTTTTTGTTTGTTTGTTTTGGATTTGTTTTTTTCCAGACAGAGTTTAGCCCTGGCTGTCCTGGAACTCACTCTGTAGACCAGGCTGGCCTCGAACTCAGAAATCCGCCTGCCTCTGCCTCCCAAGTGCTGGGATTACAGGCGTACGCCACCACTGCTCGGCTCCCTTCGACCTTAAAGATCCTGAGGTTTAGATGATGAATTACACACTCGCCCTGTGCAGATGCATGAGGAGCAGCTAGCATTTGGTTTAGGATGAGATAGGAAGTCTGTGGGTGATGCTGAGTGGGAGGTGACATGCGCTGGTGGCATTTTAAAGGATCACAGCCAAGCCTGGGCAGTATTCTTTGGACTCCGCTGAGCATTCTTGGTTCTCCCAGCCTTCTGAGTACCCTTGCTTTCCACAGCAACCTGGTCTGGTGAGTCTTCCCCTGAGCCTTTCGGGTGTATCTGGTCTTTTAAAATTTACACACGACACTGTTTCTACAAGGTTCATACTCAAGAACTGTGCAATAGAGTTGTTGATGTTTCTTTTTAAACACACACATCAATGTTTTAAGTAAATTTCCAGTTTTATGTTGGATGCAAGTGGCGCATGATCTGCAGGTTTTACTCACCTGTAAGGAGTTGCTTTGAACAGTACATCTCAGCTGGGGCCATTTTCTCCCATGTGGCGTTATCTGCAGATTTTCTGGAAAATACAGCTTGTATCTAGTGGGAAGTAGTTAGTGTTTAATATTCTATAGGCCACAGAATAGCCCCAAGCCACAGTTACTCAGCCCCAAATATTAGTATAAAGGTTGAGAAGGCCTGTGCTGGGTTAGCACTAGCCAATAATAACATCATGAGAGCTGTATACACAATCAAAGATGCTCTAGGAGCCACAGTGGGGACAGAAAAAAGCAAGGTATAATGGCTCACACCTGTAATCTTGGCTCTCAGGAGGCTGCGGCTAGAGGCTCTTGAGTTCAGTATCAGCCTGAGCTACATACTGCCATTAAAAATAGGAAAAAAGAATAGGGTGATAAGGAGGGAAAGAAGAGAGTGAAAGAAAATAGCTGAATTAAAATATATGTATTTTAAAGGGATGGCTCAGCACGTAAAGGTGTTTGCCACCAAACCTGCCAACCTGAGTTGAAACCCCAGGACCTACACAGTGGAAGGAAAAAATTAATTCCTACAGTCTGTTCTCTCACCTCCCCAGACACACCACACACACGTGTATGTGTGTGTGTGTGTGTGTGTACATGCATATACATATACACTAAATAAATAAATAGATGTAATTTTAAAATTCTATTGTGTTGTAACCATAAATTCAAGCCAATCCGGTTTCAGGTTCTTTAGGCGTGTATCTGAAAGGCACTGTGCTGACGCCATAGCATTAGGTTTACAGCTAGACTGCACAGCCTAATGTCTGAGAGCTCTATCAGATAATAAAACCAAGTTATTTGCCTCTGAAGTCAAGCTACCTTGTGGAATTCCATCTCCTCTTCCTCTGCCAGAGTTACTCTACTCCATCTCCTCTCATTTGGCCAGTTAAGGGTTAAATGAATTAAAATCTACAGAACGCTTAGAATAGCAGTTCTCAACCTGGGGTTCGAGACCCCTTGGGGAGGTGAATGACCTTTTCACAAGGGTTGCCTAAAACCACAGAAAAACACAGATATTTACATTATGATTCATAACAGTAGCAAAATTATAGTTATGAAGTAGCAATGAAAATAATTTTAAGGTTGGGGGTCAGCACAACAGGAGGAACTGTGTTAAAGGGTCGCAGCATTAGGAAGGTTGAGAACCGCTGGCTTAGGACCTTACCAGCTGCTATGAGAAGTATTCACCAAACAGTGAACAGGCTCCGCCTCTCCATCCATTTGTCCTCTCCCGTAGCTTTACAGGCCATCTTTACCTAATGACTTCCAAACATAGATCTTTTCTGAACCCCACACTCCCTATTTAACTGTGCAGTATATTTTGAGGCCCTGGGCCGCCTCTTGAGAACATGCCCACCACAGAGCCCTTACCTTCCCCTGCAAAAAGAATGCCAACCCTTGCTATCTCAGCCAATCACATAGAGCAAGTACCTGCCTTTCTAGGAAATGCCTGGTGCATGCATTGGGCAATCTCTACACTGGTTGAGGTTCCCACTGCTTTGGCGTGTGCCCACAGAAGTTATGTGAGTGCTGAGGGCATTTGGAACAGGAGAACTGGTGCTTGCGACTGCGGTGGCCAGCAGAGTTTCCCGATGCCGGCCATTCGTGCTAGTCACATCTGTTCATGTATGTGCATGAGATTCTGCGCTTGGCCGAGTGGCTATGTGTAGGTCTGAATGGCAAGACGTCTGTTCTTTCCCATCAGGAAGTGTCTGCAGGCAGATGTCACCATGGTGAAAGTGCAGACAGCTTCAGGTGACCAACCCCACTTTACTACACCAAAAGCTGGCTTTCTTTTGTCCAGTAAGCAGGACAAAGGGAAAGAACTCCTCTGGTGCCCCGCCCACCACACCCACATCCGCCATCTTCCTGCTGCCCTTGGAGATGTTCACCTTGGAGGATTTGCCCTCAGCTTCCCTCTGCACGTCTCTGGGTATGATGATCTAGGAGGATGGCAGCTGAATCTCTAGGGACAAGGACAGGAACTCTCATTGACTAAATAGTTTTGTCTGTTGTCAGACAGGCTCCCCCAGAAAGAGAAGCCAAAGGCTCCTTTCCTCTCCCTCTCTCTGGTGCCTGCCAGGACAGCTGTCATTAAATGAACTAAGGTGACTCCCAGGGACACTCCACCAACCACCACACCCTACCTTCTCCCTTCCTGAGCTCCTTCCTACAAGTCGGAAGCTCAAAGATCTTGGCCACTGTAAAGACATCACTTGGGATGCAGAGGCAGAAGGGTCAGGGATCAGCAGTTCATGATCATCTTCTGCTATACTTCAAGTTCAATGCCACTTTTGGGGGTTTACCAAATAATTTCGAAGTTCTGAGCATCCCACAGCGCCTGTGCCCCCCCCCAACACACCACACATGCGCGCGCGCACACACACACTTGCACACACACACACACACACACACACACACACACACGCCTTTAGTGCCCTATGGAAGGAGTGACAGAAATTACTTCCAAGAGGTCAAAGGCAACTCCAGTAACCTTTCCAAACCTATCTGCCTGCCCTGGACACACTGGACGCCCTGGAGCAGGAAGGTACAGGTCTGTCCCTTATTAAGAAGCTAAGGCACGGCAACGTGAAGTCTGTCACACAGAACTAGGGACAGATCCGGATTCTCTGGGCTTCCCCGTGGGGCCTCCCAGGGCACCTGCCCAAGGCCACCCAGAGCGCCAGCCCAGGCAGCGCCGGTGGAGCGGAGCCGGACCTCCCAGCGGCCGATGGGGGCGGTGACCGCCCGGGGCCTTCCCACGGTTCGGTGGCGCGTCACCGCGGGGGCGAGGGGGCGCCGGGGCGCCCCGGGCTGCGGTGCAGGAAAGGGCCCTGGGAAAGGGCGGCGTCGGTTCCCGGGCCGGGGCGGGGCTGAGGCGGGGCCCAACAACCAACTCCAGGGATCGCAGGGCTGGGACCCCGCAGCCAGCTTTCGCCATGAAGCGGCCCAGGGCGCCCAGTGGCTCCGACGGCGAGTCTGATGGACCCATCGACGTGGGTCAGGAGAACGATCTTAGGTAAGACAGGGTGGGGCGAGGGCCGGGGGGGGGGGGGTGGGACGTAAGAGAGTCCAGCACACTCAGATTTGTGCGCAGCCCTCAGGTGTAGCCAAGATGTGGGGGCGTGTGCCGCGACTCCAGCGTGTCCTGAGTTTTCCTGCAGACCCAGGAATCTTTCATAGATGTTGGTACCACCTTCCATTGCCCATAATTTGTCTGCTATGAAGACATCAGTGCTTCCACAATTTCACTCTTCAGTGGAAGCAGTTTTCATATAGTACACAAAAGGACTGGAGGCTGTGTCCTTTCCCCTTTGCTATACTGGGATTTGGGTTTAGGGACTGAGGGACATACAAGCCAACTTGCAAAAGCCTAGACTCTAATCTTCAGTACCCCTTCCACCAAACCACCCAAGTCACCCGTGGAGTTCCGCTTTTGTTAAATAACTTAACTTCTAACCTGTGGAACAAACTGAACTTGTACGATCCTTGCTGCCTTTCAGCTCTGTGACCCAATAAGCTTCAGTTTTCTGACCTATAAAATGGGTATAAATAATAAAGCCAGCCATAGTGGGTGTAAAACTCAAACAGAAGAATGTCAAGGCCTTAGCAGCAGTTCATGGTGAATGCTTAGTGTCAGAGTCTTCAGGCCACCAGCTCACATCTGCCACCAACTCACCTTATAGCTTTTCCTTTCCTTCCCTTTCTTCTTCCCTCTCTTCCCCCTCCCCCTCCTCTTCTTCCTCCTTTTCCTTCCCCTTTTCCTTTATTCGGTGGATTGGATCCAGAGCCTGGTGAGTGCTAGCCAAGCACCCTGTCACCATGCAGTTTCACCATGCAGGTTTGAGCCTTTGGTTTCACATAGAGAATAGGATGTGAACGGAAAGAAAAGGAACCAACTTCTGAGGCAGCTGTCTCTCTTGCTCTACTAAACCTCATTTGTCTCTGACCACCATGTATGTGCCCTGGCACATGTACACATACATAGAATGACTTTTTTTGGTTTGTTTGGTTTTTCTCGATGGTTTCTCTGTATAGCTTGGCTGTCCTGGAACTCACTCTGTAGACCAGGATGGCTGGGACTCAGAAATCCACCTGCTTCTGCCTTCCAACTGCTGGGATTAAAGAAGTGCGCCACCACCACCACACTGATGACTTTTTAAGAGGCTACAGCTAGGCATGGGGACATATGCCTTTAATCCTAGCACTTAGTGGGCAGAGGCAGGCATAGCTCTATAAGTAGCTAGCACTACCATTTGACTTAGTGAGATGCTATCTAAAAAGGGGGAAAGGGCTAATGCAATAGACCCCCCCCCCATGCTCAAATCTTACATGTTAGGTCTGGGGATGTGTAATATAGTTCCTTATGTAATTCCTTTAAACATTACTTAGCAGAAATTGCTATTTAGAGAAATAATTCTCAAAGCCTATTTCTGATGATAGGGAGGGGCCCAGCACCCTGATCTCAAATTCAATGCTATCCGGTCTTCAAGAAACAGAGTGCAAAGTCAATGGCGTAGAGCTAAGGTGGATCAGATCTCCTTCTAGCCTTCACGAGTACACACAGCCAGGGCAGTAACTGCCAAGGGATATGGTGGTTCTGAATAGGATGGAAAAGTTAGAGTGTGGGCTTTCAGGGCCCCCAGTGTGGAGGGGCCACTCACAGCCACGGTGATGATAATGGTTTCATGTTTGTGGTAGCATTGGGGTGAAGGTGTAAAGGTCACTGTTAGACTCCCCGCCCTGTGTCTTAGCCAGAGCCCATTGTTAAGATCTGGTCTAGAAGACCAGACCGCACTAAGGAGGGAAAGCAGCTGGACATCTGGCGGCCTGACTTATAGATGCCTCTTTGTAGCACTTTGCAAAGGGCCCTCCCCCCAACGGACATAAATGCTTCAATTCAGAGACTGTTGAACGATGCCTGCTGTGGCCCAGACTCTGGACTGGGCATCCAAGCCCAGATGTATCCTGCCCAGACTCTGCCCTCAGGGAATTCCCAGAGAAGAAGAGTTTCATGTACAAAGAAAGCCAGATAAACTGTGGCAGGGGCCACAGGGTTAGGGCAGCCAGACTCTGAGGGTCAGAAGCAGTCCACAATCCCTCATGCTCAGAGCTGGGAGACCAAAGGGGCATGGTGTGTTCTGATGTCACCAAGGACATCTGCCTGGTGGTAACAGCATCCTGTTCCACCCATGGGAATCACCCACAGAGCTCTTGTGTGAACTTGGGCCTCTGAAACAGTCTAGATCCACACAGAATACGGCCTGTCCCTTACCCATCTTGAAATATTTCATGAGCAACTCCCATATGTCAGCCTGGGAGTCAAGGTCTATGTGCTGCTGTTCCTTTAAGATTGAAGGCACCTGGTGGTCTTTAAAGTCAGGGAGACCTGAGTCCTTCCCCACCATTTCCTTGTGTGGTTGACTATTTACCCTTTCCTGAACTGGTTCTCTTTAAAAAATAAGGGGGGGGGGGGTATGTGCAAATATCTGCCTTTGAGGGTGAGGCTGTATCTGCATATAGCACATGGCTTCTTGCTTTGGCACAAGGTGGCTTCTAATAAGTGTTGTCACACGGTGGGGAGGGTGTCACATTCATAAGGCAGCAAGATTCGATGAAAAAACTAGAAATGGAAAGGCTGTATGACGAGGCGTGATGCTCGCCCCGCATTTGCTGCATCTCTCCCCCCAACATGATTGTCTCTCCTAAGATCTGTTGTGCAATAGATGAGACAAATGGCTATGTACTGCTGTCCAGAACAGAAAGTGCAGCCTACAAGAGAGACAGGGTGGGTGATGCATATTTGAGATACATAGCCAAGAGTGCTAAATTAAAAGCCAGTGGGTATGGGGCTGGAGAGATGGCTCAGTGGTTAAGAGCATGGGCTGACTCTTCTGGGATCGACCCTCAGCACCCACTTGGCGGCTCACAACTGCCTGTAAACCAAGCTTTAGGGGATCTCTTGCGTTATTCCGTCACAGATATACATGCAGGCAGAACAGAAAGTAGTGTTTCTTAATGATGCTGATTCTGAATTTTCCTCTCTGCTGCGTGGCTGACCAAAGGCTTTGCGATTGTCCGTCCATTACAGCATAGGAGTCCTGCCTTGGCTGTAGCAGAGTCACCCCCAAGGGTCCCACACAGGGGAGTTACCAGGTAGAGATGGAATTGGGAGTGTTCGGGGCTGGCAGGCAGAGTACTTAGAAAGCCACACTGCCTGAAGAGACTGCCTTGGAATTCTACTGAGGGGATACAAGAGGCCCTTGGAGATCCTCAGAGCTCATCATCTCCTTTCTGGGGCCCTGAAGATCTGCCTAGACCCTCAAAGGAGAGAGTCTTCCAGCCTGCCTCTCCCTATCAGGGCCAGATCCCAGGCTGTGGTGAGCTCTGGCTGGGAGCCTTGAGGATAAGGGGATTGGAGGACGAGTCAGACAGACAGGAAGTCAGACTTAAGAAGAAAAACAATGCTGAACTGGGAGCCAGAAGATAAGTTCCCATGATGCTTTGCTCTTGAGCAGCTGTGTGGGCTGGACAAGCCCCTTTGGCCCCCTGAGGCTCAGCATCCTCATCTGGAAAATGGACTTTTATGAAACCCAGAGGGAAGATACTTGGCAGTGGTGCCTAGCAAACTGTAAAGTGAGATTTGCCTAGGAAATTTAGAGGAAGGGGCAGATCATGTGGCAGAGATGAAGTGACCAAGAGACTGGGGCAAGGTGCACTTGGCCCTGAAGCTGAGTGTTGCAGTGTCAACCTCTGACAGATGGTCCCTGAGGAGGGATCAGACTGAGAGGCCGTGACGTGCGCGAGGCTAACCCAATACCCAGAGAGACGCTTTATCCTGCCAAGGAAACAAAGGCTGTGTTTCTTATGTACCTTGGCTCTTAGAGCTTGTCCCCAGTGAACCAGAGAAGCTTTGTAAACAAGCTGCCCTACAGATCTCAGGCCCTGGCTCCCAGGGCCCTGGCTCCCAGGGGTTTTCACAAGCCTGTGAACAGCTCTGTTTGTCCAGATGTAAGGGTAAGAGAGATACCTTTTTCCAGATGTGCCTGGAGCAAACCTGCTCCCTCCTGAAGCCACCTTTTTGTGAGGCATTGATGAAAATGACCCAACCTCAGATGCCAAGAAGATAGTCACGTGGGCTGAGCCCCTCCTGGTGAGCCACTTATGCCCCATTCCACAAAGGCCCAGAAGGCAGATTTCTGTGGTACCTACATTCTCTGTGGCAGTAAAGATAAGAAAGGAAGAAATCCTATCGCAAACTCCACCGTATCCCACGCTTGTTGAAGACATGAGCTATACTAGTGTGTGAAACAGAGCTCCACCCTCACAGGCCTGTTGGAGAGATGGACGTTAATCAAATAATCATGCAAGAGTAAAACAATGAGCCAACGTAAATGTGGCGGATGCAGGAGCCTGGGAAAGTAAGCATCAGGGACATCTAGGGCACAGAACACGTATGCAAATGTAGGAGAGTCTGTGCTTTCACAGACTGCAGCATGTAGAGCAAGAGACACCCGGAACTGAGAGGCGTCGGGAACCACTTGGACCACTGAAGGATGATCTTAAAAGCACTGAGAAGCCATAAAGGAGATTTAAGAAGGACAAGATCAAGTTTGCATTTCAATGATCACTTCACTGGTAGAGGCAGTACAAAGGGTACAGGACGTGGTGGTAATCCCAGCACTCTGGGAGGCAGAGGCAGGCGGATTTCTGAGTTCGAGGCCATCCTGGTCTACAGAGTGAGTTCCAGGACAGCCAGGGCTATACAGAGAAACCCTGTCTTAATAAAACCAAATCCAAAAAACAAAACAAACAAGCAAACCAAAAAAAGGGCACAGGGGACACAAGGGAAAAGTTCTTCTTGTAAGCCTGTGGGTGAGAGACATAGAGAAAGCATGGAGCTCAAGAAGAGAGAGGTGAAACTATATAGATGTGGAATAGGCAGGTTTTAACCAGGAGGGTGAAGACAAGGGTTCAATCAAAGAAAGTTCCAGAGGACTGGGAGCTGGGGGATGGGGTAGGGGTGGGGGGCTTTGCTGAGATAGAACTTGGGTAGACACGGAGCAGGTGTTGAGCAAGGTCTTGTCTGAGATGTTTGTTGACATTCCAAAATGGCAGGAGAGGCACCTTGCCCAAAGTTGTGGAGCTGAGCATGTGTAGGGTTGGGTCCTCGATGCCCTCCAGTGAACCTCTGCCATCTGACAGGGCAGCTAGAGCAAAAAGCCATGCTGAGGGGGAGCAGTTGGGGTGGTTATTCTGCTCAACATCTGGGCAGGAAACCCCTCGGCTAGAGTCTTTGAAATACAACTATTGGGTTTGGAGTAAACATCCATCATCCAGGCCGAGCTGCAGAAGAAGGCACAGTCATGGGAGGGAGAGCGAGGATACCCAGACCCGTGCCTTCCGGGAGGCCAGGGCAATGTCCCTGAGCGTGCGAGAGGAGACTGTGACCCAGATGCCGCCTCCGCCTCGCCCCCGGCCGCGCCGCGTGGGAGGAGGCGGCAGCTGCGGGCCGGGCGGAGGGCGGGCGGCGGCGCTCCGGCCCGTGGGAAGCGGCGGCATCTGCGCTTTCCACGCTCCTTCGCAGCGGCGAGCTCTGAAATTTAACCCGCCCGGCCCGGCCCGGCCGCCGCTGGCCCGCGCCCCCAGTCAGCCCTCCCCCGGGATCGGGTTGCAGGATCCGAGAGGGAACATCTCGGTTCGCGGTTCCCCGACGGCTTGCTGCCCACGGGGAGGGGGGGCAGGGGCTAAGCGAGCAACTCGCAGCCACCAGGGGCTAACAGGCAGGAAGCTGGGAGAGCATGGAGGTCTAGGCCCTGAAGAAATGGGTCTCCGGGGAGAAAGGGGGAGCTGGCGAGCTCTCATGCACATTCTGCGCCCCCTCTTGGCCTAGGAAACTGTGGCCACCTGGGAGCCCCGCCCTTATGCACCCTACTCTCCACTCCCTCCGGGCCTTCTGCCAGCTAGGCCTCCCAGGTCAGTCTAGGCCAGGGAGATGATCCCTCAGCTCTGAAAAACTAGCCTTTCTCTTCCCCTGCAGCCAGATGGCCAGGCCGCTGACCACCCCCAGCCCTTCGCAGATGCAAGCCCGGAAGAAGCGCAGAGGGGTGAGTGTACAACAGCCTTCGAGGAGCTCAGTCGGGGTTCGCACTCAATCCCAGGAGGCCCGTGCCCATCATCCCAGCCCACTGCACAAGTTCAAACCCAAGCTCTGCCAGTTGGATTCCTGGAGGCTGGGCATGCCACCTCCCCTCCAATGCCTTGCTTCTTCCTCTGAGTGATAGGTGGCACCTACCTCAAATTCACTTTGTAGTTTAGGATGCCCTTGAACTCCTAATCCTGCTGTCTCAGCCTCCCAAGTGCTGAGGTTACAGGCCTGCGTCATCACACCCCATGCACACTAGAGACAAGCACAGTGGCAGCTGAGCTGCATCCCTGGCCACCAAAGGGCTGTTCTTAAGACAGTTCATTACCATAAACTCTGGGCACCACCCGTTAATGCTTTGGTTGTAGTCTGCCCTCTGCCCTGTTTTCCTCTGAACCCATACCTTTCTTTGGGGTGTTAAGCCAGAAGGTGTGCAGAGGGCCGCTTACTACTCTCTGCTCTCCATCTTAATCCGCCCCCCCCCCGCCCCCTTTTCCTGAGCATCCAGAGGCCTGGGGTCCAGAGCCTCCCAGTCACTCACTCATTCACTCACCAGAAGACGTGCTCAAACAGTCTTTGCCAACTTCACATTCTGTCTCTAAAGAGAGATTATAATTCCTGCCCAACAAGGATTCTGTTGCCAGAATTGCGGGGAAACAGACAGTGTGAACGGAGACCTGTGCGGCTGAAGAGAGCGACACTCACAATTCTGGTGTCCTCACGACTGGAACTTGGCTAGCAGAGCCCCCCAGGTCTGCACCACTGCTAAGGCTGGACATCCCTGTCCTGTTGGGCAGTGAATAGTGTCCCTACAGACCGGTACAAGTTGCCTGAGTGCTAGTCCCAGCTCAAGGTTTATACTGTGTGACATTAAGCAAATTATTGTCATTCTGAACTTTCCTTCTTGTCCTCCATAAATAAAGAATAGATTTATTGCCTAGAAAAACTATTCTGAGGGGAAATATGACTCAGCGTCTGTCAGGACACACTGGAAAGTGTGAGGGAATGCCTACAGGGAACATCTCATTACTTTTCAGATCATAGAGAAACGGCGCCGAGACCGCATCAACAGCAGCCTTTCCGAATTGCGACGGTTGGTCCCCACTGCCTTTGAGAAGCAGGTATGTGGCGTTGTTGGTTGTGTCAGAGGAACTACCAAGTGGGTAGGAGGCAGGGTGTGTGGTTCTCACGGTATCTCCTACTGCCTGTGGACTATAGCACAGAGGGTGTGAGCACTTGTTGAAGGTCTGAGCTCAGATCCACAGCGGTCACGTGGCTGTGCACCACTGCAGTGCCAGCATTCGAGGCAGAGACAGTGGGCTTGAGTTTAGTCTGGGTCTCACATTATGGATGGAAAGAAATGATGCTAGCGAACTGTCCTGTGACACACACACACACACACACACACACACACACACTATTTAAAATGTAGGGCTAGAGAGATGATCCAGCAGTTAAAAGTGCGTACTGTTCTCCAGAGAACTCAAGTTCAGTTCCCAGCCAGGAACTCATGACTCCATGTGACCCCCAACTCCAGGAGACCCGATGATGCCTTCGAGCTTTGTAGGCACTGGTACACACACATGGACGTGCATTCACACAGATGCACAGACTACATAGAAACAATAAAAAGCTAACAAAAAATAAGATCGGGAGCAATGGAGAATGGCACGCTATATTATCTCTTGACCTCCATATGTGTACACATGGGCACACACACACACACACACACAAGGTGTGCATGCGCCACACACATGCACAAGAATGTCTAGTTATCACTGGCCAGGGAACAGACAATTGTATTTAGCAAGGTGTCTTGGACTTTAGATCTGACTTGTATTCCTTTGGATTGCATCCTAAGAAGGATCCTGAGACAGGGATTATTCTGCAAGTTGCACAGGTGACAAAAGTGAAGAGAAGAGGTGTCGTGTAATGCGATCTACTGCATTACACAGATTACACTACATTTAAAACATAGTAAATATCTGAGCAGGAACAGAGCACGTGGCTGAATCACACGTCCCCTGACGTTTCTAGAACTCTTTAAAAGTAAAACAGGCCACTCGGAGAGCGAGCACCTGTCATGAGCGTGGTCCGGGGCCAGGACACCAGTGGAGAGACAGGCAGTTGAACTGGACTGCTTCAGAGATCCTTATGCTAAGATCAAGGCTCAGGTCACAGGTCATCAGTCTTCCCTCAGGCCAGTAAGTGCGAGTCAGCCATTCCACAGATGCTCATTAAAACCTTCTCAGAACCAGCCATGGACTAGATTTGGTGACTGTATTTAAGGGACTGGTATGGAGAATTGAGCCCTTCCTATAGGAGCCAAGGTTCCCTGGAGGCGTAGGAAACATTTCCCAAGAGA
This sequence comes from Apodemus sylvaticus, assembly GCF_947179515.1. Classification (NCBI taxonomy): domain Eukaryota; kingdom Metazoa; phylum Chordata; class Mammalia; order Rodentia; family Muridae; genus Apodemus; species Apodemus sylvaticus. The sequence continues at coordinate 136,971,926 of NC_067474.1, forward strand.
GAACCAAGGAAGGGCAAGACTCCGGCTCAGATAATGTTCTAGGTCTTGGAGATTGGAGCGAAGTTGGAGGCAAGTGGAGTCTGGCAATGGTGGATGAAGCCATGGAGGTAGATGAGTGTTTGTGGGAAGAGCAAACAGAATGAGTAGGGCCGACATTCACTGGAAACGTTTTAGGAAGTACCACCCCTCCCCCCCCCAGCCCCCAAGAGGCAAGGCGAAAGGAGGCTCCGGAAAAAGCAGTCTCAATCGAGGCCGTCAGGTCAGGGGAGGGTTTTTACAAGACAGGCCAGACAGGTGGACAGAGGTGTGAACTGGCGACCGCCTTTCAGATCTGAAGCGCTTCGACAAAGTGGTAGCTCAGGCGGCGGTCAGGGAGTGGGAGGAAACGGAGGCGGAGGCAGCGAATGCTGACAGGCACAGGAGGGAAGTGAAGCAATCGACATCTATCAGCTGCCGGGCTGCACCCTCTGCCTTCTCTACCCGCAGGGCTCGTCCAAGCTGGAGAAAGCTGAGGTCTTGCAGATGACGGTGGATCACCTGAAGATGCTCCATGCCTCTGGTGGCACAGGTAACAGTGCTCTCTACTCCCTCCGAAGGGACTCACCTTACTAGTGCTTTGACACAGGGCCCTGGGGATCAAAGGGTGAGCTCAAACTGGTGCACAAAGTAGGTTGTAACCTGGCCTTCTGGCTCTCAGTCTGTAGGACTGAAGGAGACTGTTGTTTTGAGAAAAGGCTCTCACTCTATACCACAAGCTGACTTTGAATTCACAAGTCTTCCCGCCCTCAGCCTCTAGAATTCAGAGATTACAGACATGAGCCACTACCCACTACACTCAGCTGTCTCTCTTCTTCAGTTGTCTCCCTCATTGCTTCCTGTATTTCCCTTTGTCCTAACCCTTCCCGCAGTTCAACTACTCCCAGTCTTAGAGGATTGTTCTAGGTAAGAGACTTCCAAAAGTCTCACCAGCAAGACCTGGTTGGTGGGTAGCTCGAATTGGTAAATTCTCGCTAGAATCCCAGGCTTCAGCCAACCTGAACCCGAGGAGGAGCCTGCCTGAGATTTTTAGCCATAGACATGGTATTAGTGTCTCTACCCACTGGCCTAAGCTTAGGAACTACTGTTGTACCCTTGGCAGTGCCAGGAAACATGCTCACGAGTGTGGGATTATAGGAAGATACAAATCATTCCATCGTTTAGTTAGTGCCTTCCATTAAAATCATGAAGCTGCCATGAGTTTTCAAAGCCCTCCCAGGTGAATGGATCCATTGTCTCAAAGCTTCTAGGTGTGTTTGGTGATTTCACTGTCTGGAAGCTTTCCTACTCCACAGGCCTTAGCTACAGATGGAAACCCAAGAGCAGCTTTAGACTCTGGAAGAGGGCAGCTGCATTTTTAAGTGGTCCAAATTGGTGTCGCTCTGCTCAGCAGTGGCCCCTAGGGGGCAGGCAGCACTGCAGGATTGCCTCCTCCCCAACCCCCGAAAGTGTTAGTCTGGATTGGATTGTAGGAATTCTCTAATTTAGCAGACCCACCCAGTCAACTCTAATATGGGAGCTTCTTTTGAACAGTCTGCCAAAGAAACACATTCCTAACAGTGGCATCCAGTGGGGAGATGCTCCGAATTATATTCATGCTTCTCCTATTAAAAGGAAAGTAGTGATTAGCATGTGGGCAGCACATTAAAATGCTGCCTTATCTCACTTCATTCTCACAAGGACAAGGAGGGGGTGTGGGGGTGCGCTGTCCTCACCACCCTGGTCAGGCTTTTAATTTGCCCTCTGGTTCTGCTGCTTCCTAACTCTGACTTGAAGACAACTGGTTTATCCTCTCTGCCCCTGAGTTTCTGCAGCTATAAAGTGGGGATGGTAGAGGGGCGTTTATAAGGACTCAATTAGATACTGCAGTGAAGTAACTAAGCAGGCATTTGTTTAAAAAGAACAACACAGCCTGGCGTGGCGATACACACAGGTAATCATAGTCCTCTGGAAGTGGAGGCAGGAGGATCAGGAGTTCCGCTTATAGGAGGATCTGAGTTCTAGGCCAGTGTGGACTACATGAATCATCATAAAAATTAACTGATTAATTAATTAACAGGGGCTGGGGCTATAGCTCAGTTGGCAGAGCGCTGCCTACTCTTCACAGAGCCTGGGTTCCAGCCCTAGTCCTACATAAACCAAGCGTGATGGCACAGGCCTGCTAGCCCAGTATTTGGAGTGTGGAGACAAGATCAGAAGTTCAGAGTTCAACTACATAATGAGTTGGAGGTCAGCCTGGACTACAGTAAGCTGGGTCTCGAAGTATATAAAGAAATAAATGCTTAAAATGAAAGAGTGCAGCAAACATAGACAGGACACAGCAAAACCAAGACTCACTCCTGCTGAGCTGTCCTGTCCCTCAGAGGGGCCCCAGCCATGATCCAGGGACGAGACATTTGCTGACACAGTCAGGCGCAGTACCGGCTGCTCTTTCTCTGCCTAGAAGGTGCTTGAGAAAAGGGCAGGTATGTAGAGACAGTGGAGATGCAGATGGCTCTGGGGACAGGCATCAGTGACATCAGGCCAAGAGAGAGCCCTTGTCTGATGGCAGCCGATGGGGGGGGTGCGGAGCAGGGAAAACGGGCAGGAGGCAGTATATCACAGACTGTCTCCTGAGCTGGAGGACGAACTCTGGTGCGACAGCTTCCGGGCTACCTCTCCCTCTATGGAGCGTGTCCGAGTTCCACTTCACTTCACCCTCTCTCCTCACGGAAGCAGGTTCTGTTCCTCCTCCATTTTCAGGCTAAGGAAACTGAGGTTTAGGGAGGTTCACCCACAGTTCGGTGCCCAGGTTAAGTGGCAGGTCTGTGGTTCCACCCCAGCTCTGGTGACTTCTAAAGACCCCCACCACTCCAAAATTGAGCCTTCTTCAAGTGTCCTTCTACTCTGGTGGCTGCTGTCATTGTCTCCTCTCCTTGGACCTGCCTCCTTGCAGGCAGAGTCATTCTATTGTCATCTGTGTTCACCGTCTTTTCCCAGGAGTCCACTTAGTGAAATTATGCTGGCCGCAAGGTTTTCTTCCCATTAATCATGAAGTATGAAGGCAATAAATTTTGTAATGCAGTGTGGTTTCTAGTGCTTTTTTTTTTAAAGATATTTATTATTTATTTATTTATTTATTTATTTATTTATTTATTTATTTATTTATTGAATGTATATGAGAACACTGTAGCTGTCCTCAGACACACCAGAACAGGGCATCGGATTGCATTACAGATAGTTGTGAGCCACTCTGTGGTTTCTGGGAATTGAACTCAGGACCTCTGGAAGAGTAGTCAGTGCTCTTAACCATTGAGCCATCTCTCCAGCCATTCTAGTGCTTTTTAATGAGAGACTGGAACTCAGAAGGGACAAGGCCAAGGCCACTTGGTCATTGTAGGCTACACAGGTGGGGGCGGGTCCTGGGTCTGTGCTTCCTCTCCCCGTGTCCTCACAGTGCTTTACTTTACAGGGTTCTTTGATGCCCGAGCCCTGGCTGTTGACTTCCGGAGCATTGGTTTCCGGGAATGCCTCACTGAGGTCATAAGATACCTGGGAGTCCTGGAAGGACCCAGCAGCCATGCAGACCCTGTCCGGATTCGCCTCCTCTCCCACCTCAACAGCTATGCAGCAGAGATGGAACCCTCACCCACAACCACCGGTGCCCTGGCCTTTCCCGTGTGGCCCTGGTCCTTCCTCCATAGCTGTCCAGGCTTGCCTTCCCTGAGCAGTCAGCTCGCCATCCTGGGAAGAGTCCCTGGCCCTATCCTCCCCAATGTCTCTTCTCCCCCTTACCCTATCTCAGCCCTAAGGTCCGCACCAATGCACAGAGCTGCTGGCACCATCCCCCCAGCCCGGCGGAATTTGTTGCCCGGCCGAGGGGCGACTCCCACCCAGAGAGCCCATCCTCCTGAGAGGCCAGCTGCCCCTCCACCCACAGCCCTCGGTGGCAGGGCTGCCAGGAGCATAGTCCCCACCCTGCCGTGTTCCTCCCCAACAGCCCCTGGAGCTGGGAAGTCTGATGACAGTGTGTCTGGTTCCATCTCCAGTCCATCTCCTTCGGGGCCAACCGGGAGGCCTGCTGGAGCAGTGTTCTACCACTCCTGGGTCTCGGAAATCACTGAAATTGGGGCTTTCTGAGCTGACTCCCCACAACCATCCCCTGGGAATGAGGAAGGTTTTATTTTTTTCCCCTCTCCCTGAAGCTCTAAAAATGGTGCCATCTTTTCTGTTTTGTTTTCTCATATGGCTTCTATGCAAAGGCACCTCTCCCCCCCCCATCAGAGCCTCCCCCCACCTCCCTCACCACCGACCCTGATAGCCACCTGGCGCCCCCGCAGCCATTTGAGAGCTCAGTCTCATTCCCCACTGGCACAGATGAGTTATGTGGTGCCTTGTGAGTCCCTAGGTACTGTGGACCCAGTACACACGTGGACCTGGGGTCTGGGGTGAAGCTTGAACTTCAGTGATTCCAAGGCCAGAGCTGTGAGGAGGTGAGGCACGCCGCCCCCTTAGTCAGGACAACTGGTGGGATTCAGCCATCCCAAGCCAACCGGATGGAACATACTGTCTGCACCACTCCCTGAAGACAGAAACGAAGTGGGGGCTACTGAGAAGTCTCTGTGGCTCACCCCATAACAGCGAAACACAGAACAGATCTGTTCTCCAGTCCATCTGAGACCTCGCCACCATCACCCCAACTTCAGCCATCCAGATCACCACCCAGTGACTTGACAATGCAGGCCAGGAGGATTCTCCACAGCCTCACAGCTCTGTGGCAGGGTATCCTTACTACCAGCTTCCACAGTGCTTCAGACAGGAGCCAGGGCCGGGAAGGCTACAGGAGGCCCAGCTCCCTGTCTCTCAGGCACCATCCTCCAGGACTATGGCCCTTCCACAGGGTCCCCAGTGTGGAGGACCAGAGGCCCCGATGGTAGCACCCCCCACCAAGAGGCATTCTCTTGGGATTCAGCACCAGACATCTGAGCTGCCTGGCTTACATCCGGATCCCAGAGCCCAGACTGCTGCCACAGCCAAGGGCTGTCAGGCTGGATAAAAATAACTTGGGGGAGGGGGAGAACCATCCGAGGCGGCTCTTCAAGGTCATGGAGTGGGTTGAGGGCCTGAGAGCCTGCTCGCCCAGATTTCACACAGCTGGCTCTGCTCAGAGGCCAGCTCACTCCTCAGCTCTGCCTCAGGCCACTGGCTTCTAACAGAATAAACGGCCAGTGGAACAACAGAGACCGAACCAACGTTTAGGGTTGTCCTGTCAGCGGACAAAGTGTAGAAACATTTCTATCCTCTTTGGTGAATACCTGCTCCCCGCAGTGCCCCCCAGGACCACCCAGCCTGCCCTCTGGAAGCACTCTGGTCAATCCCTGGCAAAGCCAAGACGGTGGGAACCTAGAACTGGTTACTCACTACTGCTGAGGACCACCCAGCCTGCCCTCTAGAAGCACTCTGGTCAATCCCTGGCAAAGCCAAGACGGTGGGAACCTAGAACTGGTTACTCACTACTGCTGAGACCATACTGATCATGAAATACCTTTAAGGTCACCCTGGAAAGGTCCCTCCCCCCATCCCCAACAACCCCTCAAAAACAAAAACAAAACAAAAATTCGTCCCCAGACTTTGATGGACCCATGGTCCCTCAAGGCTGGTGTAGGGAGCCTGTGGGCACAAGTTTAGAGTTTGCAAAAGCCATGGAGCAAGAGTCATTGCAGAAAAGCGGGACAGAGGGCAGAGGTCACCTGAGTGACCCAGAAAGTGCTTGCGAATAGGTCAAGAGGAGATAAAGGCTCCCTTTACTCCCTAATGAAGAATAGGTCAAGAGGAGATAAAGACTCCCTTTACTCCCTAATGAAAGCAAGCTCTTTTGATTATCACTGCCATATTGACCTATCTGAGGGCATCACTGTGGTGTGCACCACCAGCCTACTTGAGAGAGACAGATACCGGACGCTCCCGCAGGCTCCTACAAGTCGGGGAGAGGAGGTGGTAGAAGTCCCCAGATATCCGGGTCTCCCCGCAGGCCTGTAGTTTGACAACCTCCTAGCCAGAGATTCCATGTCCGCTCACAGCGTTGCTGTGGGAAACATTTCCCTGTTGCAGGTACTCAAACCATAGAACAGTCTCGACACCATGGAGATAATGGCAGAAGTGGCTGAACTCGAGCATCCATCCTTGGGTTCGTCCTCCCAGGAGACTGGGCGGGCCACCCCGCCCCCACCCAGCTGAGAACTCAAGTCCCCTGTTTCTAGTCCCAGGTGGGAATTTCTGGTGGCCCAACAGCCTCATCCCACTGCAGGGTGTCGCAGACAAGCAATAAAGGTGTTTAGTTCTGGACACTTCCAGCAGACTCTATGTCCTAAGTATTTCTAAAGTCTCTGAACCTATAGCCCTGACCCGGCAACATCCCCTCGCCCCTAGATTATCCCCCAGTTTCTTTGCATCTCTCTGGCTGTGCCATCAGTGCTGGACAGACACTGGAGAGAACATGGCATGTACAGGGCACATCACAGCAACCCAGCCTCAGACACCGCCCCACACCCTGTTACTCTAGTGATAAAAACCAGAGCACTTTTTACACTCCAAACCTAACTTCTGGTCTTATTTCTTGCTGACCCCAGTCTTGTTCCGTGTTTATGCTACACTGGCTTGTTCTCATAGCCCAGCATTTCCATCTTAGAGCTCCTCATATGAGGGTCCCAGGATGCTCCCCCACTTCCTTTGTGTGGCCTACTTTGTCAGCTCTCCAAGCCTTGTCTTCCATTGTCACCTCCTCCTAGAGGCCTTCCGGCACTTAGTGCAAGCTCATTCATCTGCAAAGTCCATCAGTTCCCTTCCTGAAGAGTTAGCTGATGTATACCTGCTTGTATGTCTACTTGACTAGGTATGTTTCTGACCGGAACATAAACTCAGTGAGATGAGGGGCCAGAGCTGGCCTGTGCTCCCATATGCACCCAGCATCAAGCACCCGGCCTTCGACTTCCGTTGCATAGATTGATCAAGGAGGTGAGAAGGCTCCTGGTTTCCTGCTGTGGCTGGCGGACTCTGCTAGGATGGGTTCCACCATTCCCTCTGGCTGACTTTAAGGGGAGACAGGAGAGCCAGGGCCAAAGGACTGGGGGTTCTGGCAGAATGTCAGAAGGCCCTGGCCAGAGGAGACGTGAGCGTGTTGGCCTTGGAGTGAATGCTGACAGCTGAGCCTGCCCGTGGATCTGTTCTTTGCTCTTGGCCTGGCTGCTTTATACACCCAGCTCCCAACAAACCCAGCACTCATGGAGATGGACTCTGTGCCAGCCAGGCCTGGCAGAGCCAGGTAACAAACACACGGTCACTCAGAAGGCAGTATAACCTCTACCTAGATAAGATGGGCATGTGGCAATCTCTGGAGGGGGTGGAGGGCTGCAGAGTGGGTAGCTGTCTCTGGCCAGGCAGGATGTGGGAGGGGCCTGGAAGGAAGCCCTCCCAGAGGAGGACCAGGACTCACTTGCAGAGAGCTAGAGGCTCACCGAAGAGCTACAGAAGCAGGCTCTGAACAGATGTGGAAGATGGGCTAGCCTCAGCTCTGAGACTGATCTACTTTATTACACACTTGTTAGTGAGAAATAGTTTTCTTCAAGTTCTCTGACTTTCTTTCTTTTTTTTCCCGAGACAGGGTTTCTCTGTGTAGCCCTGGCTGTCCTGGAACTCACTCTGTAGATCATGATGGCCTTGAACTCAGAAATCCACCTGCCTCTGCCTCCCAAGTGCTGGGATTAAAGGCGTGTGACACCACCGCCCGGCTGTTCTATGCCTTTCTTGAACTTATGTTTTCATCTGTAAAATGCCTATGATGCAGCCACAGCTCCCCAAATATGTGCATGCGCACACACGCCACTAAGTGAAACAGTCAGATTTTCTTTTTAAGTAAAAGAGCTTGCAGCTGCTGAGCATGGTGGTGCATGTCTGCAATCTCAGCACTCACAAATTGAAGCGAGAGAGTCAGGAGTTCAAGGCCACGGCCGGGCGGGGCTATCTCAAACAACAAACAAAACGGGGTGAGGGGTCGCCACTGAAGAGGTGGCTCAATGGCTAAGAGCATTTGTGGCTCGTGCAGGGGACCCAGGTTTGGTTCCCAGCATGGAGCCTAACAATCACCTGGAACTCCAGTTGCAGAGCTCGCAGGCTTTCTTCTCAGCACTGTTTTCTCATGGTAGAAACGTTCATGCGGGGGAAACACCCATACGTGTAAAAAATAAGCAAATTGCAGCAGTGTAATGATAACGATGAAAAAGAAATGGGGGGAGGAGAGGGGCAGTAGGAGGGAGAAGCAGTGGGAGGGGAAGGAGGAGGAGGAACAGTGAGAGGGAAGGAGAAAGAGGTAATTCAGCCTCACCTATTCCATAGATGCTTTTGTAGTGGTAGTGAACACCCCAGTCCTGGTGACAGTGACTTAGCCTATCTGAGCAGGGCTCAGCCTCTCCTTAGGAGATACAGAGAGAAGACACACACACTTGCTTATTTGAGTATTTTCTTTGTTTGCTTGCTTGTTTTCTTTGTTGTTGGTCTGTTGGTTCGTTTTCTTTTATTTACAAGGTCTCCACACAGCCTAGGCTGGCTTCAAACTCTCTATAACTGAGGATGACCTTGAACTTCTGATCCTCTTGACTCCAGCTCTCAACGGCTGGAATTACAGGTGTGTCCCATTAGATCTGGCTTATGCCACTCTAGGGAATCAAAGCCAAGTAAGAACCCTACAGACTGAGCCCCAGCCCCAGCCCAAAACTGATGGCTTTCTGAGATGCAGAGCAGAATTAATTTCCACAGGGACATTTCGGTCTCCTGGCCCTCTCCCAGTCCCCAGCCATAGCTGTTCTATCTGTGCTGCTGTAACTGAATGGTGGTTACTAAAACCCACCAAGCACACATGCCCTCAAGGGCAGCCGGGCGGTGGTGGTGCACGGCAGGCAGATTTCTTTTCTTTCTTTTTCCTTTTTTTTTTGTTTGTTTGTTTTTTGTTTTGTTTGTTTTTTGAGACAGGGTTTCTCTATGGAGTCCTGGCTATCCTGGAACTCACTCTGTAGACCAGGCTGTCCTGGAACTCAGAAATCTGCCTGCCTCTGCCTCCCAATGCTGGGATTACAGTGCGCCACCATGCACGGCTGGGGGCAGATTTCTGAGTTCTAGGCCAGCCTGGTCTACAGAGTGAGTTCCAGGACAGCCAGGGCTACACAGAGAAACCCTGTCTCAAAAAACAAAAAAAAAACAAAAACAAAAACAAAAAATCACATGCTGCCCCTCTCTTATTTTCTTAAGATTTATTTTTTATTTTATTTGGGGGTATCTTAGTCAGTGTTCTGTTGCTGTGAAGAGACATCATAACAACTTTTATAAAAGAGAGCATTTAATTGGGGCTGGCTTACAGTTTCAGGAGTTTAGTCCATTACCATCATGGCGGGAAGCAAGGCAGCTCACAGGTAGACATGGTGCTGGTGAGGAGCCGAGAGATGGACATTCAGATAAGCAGGCAGCCGGAAGATAGAGTGTGCAACACTGGGCCTGACTTGAGCATTTGAAACCCCAAAGTCCACCCCTTATGACACATTTCCTCCAGGAAGAACACACCCCTTAATCCCTGTCAAATAGTGCCACTCCCTCATGACCAAGCATTCAAGTCTATGAAGGGGGGGAGGGGCATTCTTATTCAAACCACCACAGGGTGTGTGTGTGTGTGTGTGTGTGTGTGTGTGTGTGTGTGATCACGTTCGTCGGGAGGTTCTTCGTTCGCTCCATCCACCTTGCTTTTCAGTCAGGATCTAATTTCTTCCGCTGCTGCTCTGCATTGAGCTGCTTCCGACTGGTTCTTCTGTCCCTGCCTTCCCCTCTCCATAGGAGCACTGGCGTCACAGTGGGAGCCTCACATCCAGCTGTTTACGTGAGTTCCTGGAGTTGAACTCACGCCCCCAAGTTTACACTGCAAGAGCTTTACCCACTGAGCCACCTCACCAGCCCACCAGCCCACCAGCCCACCTTGTCCCTTCTTAAGACAGCTAAGACCCAGGAGCAGACTTGATTAACCATTCTTGGCACAGGGGAGCACCCCTTTTCCTTCTCTGGACTCTCCCTAGTCCTGTCTGGCTCTCACTCAAGACCAAGTTCATGAGTAACCAGGTTTGGGGGTTTCCAGTGTTGTTCCTGTAGTATGTGAATGACAAGTCCAAAGCCTCTGGCCCCGCGCCATGACCATCAGGGAGATGCGTGGGTGTCATCCACGCTGCCTCAGCCCCTTAGACAGGAGCCCTATTGAGATTGCACATGGGCTGCTCTCCGGTGGCTTTGGACACAGTCCAGCACTTGAAGTGCTAAAGGAGGAGCACGAAAGTCCTAGGCAGCCCTGGCAGCTTCTCTGCATGGTCAGAGGCAGGACTAGGATTGATGCCTCCTACCCAGCACCTAACCTCCCAAGCCTAGACTCGGCTTCCTACCACCAGTAACTCAGCAGCATCTCCAACTACCATGCCCAAGGCCACATACCAGATCTCTTCAGCTCTGGTTCCTCTGATGCAGTCTTCAGACCTCCAGGGCTTCTGGAAACAGCGACTTGGTCCTTCTAGCTGCTCAAGCCTCAAAGTTCCAGAGATGACCCTTGAACACCCCTGTTTCTCTCTGTGTCTCCCTGTCTCTGTGTCTCTCTCAGAGAGAGATATTTTATGTGTATGAGCATTTGCACCACATGCATGGCTGGTGACTGCAGAGGCCAGAAGAGTACACCGGGTCCCCTAGAGTTGCAGTTACAAGCACTTGAGCTGCCATGTGACTGGCAGGACTCAAACCCAGGTCTCCTGCAAGAGCAGCATCTGCCCTTAACTCTAACCCCTTGAACCTCTTTTTCTGACAGCCCACAGCCAGTGTGCCAGGGAATCCTGTTCCTTCTGTCCTTGAGGCACTCTGGTGTGCTGTGACACTGGCCTCTGCCATTCCTTGCAGGCATGCATCCTGTTGTGGGTCCTTTGGGCTTCTAGATCTCTGTGTGGCACCTGTACACCACAGAGCTGGCTCTCTGGCTCCCTTGGACCTTCCTCAGTGCCTGCTCGGTGTCGGCTTCTCCGACAGCGCCCACTTCGGCACTGGCTTCCCTAAGCCCCGACCTTCCCAGCTGCCTTCCATGCTCAGGCTCTGGCGTACTAGGAATAGTCCAAGAATATTACTAAAAATATACTAAGAACATTACTGCAATATCAAGGCTAGCCTGGTCTACGTAAGAAGTCCCAGGCCAAAAAGGGCTACATAGTGAGACACTGCCTCAAATAATAATGCCAGCAACGACAATAAAATAAAAACCTAAAATTTTTTTTATTTTTAGTCAGTTTTTCTTCCTAGATTGCTTCAGGTGATAGGAAATTTTCCTTTCTTTTCTTTTTCATCTTAAGTCGTTCCATTTTTGGGGGGGGGGGCAGGGGTTTTCGGTGTTGCTTTGGTTTAGTTTGGTTTTGGTTTTTCAAGACAGAGTTTCTTTATATGGCTCTGTAGCTCAGGCTGGCCTCGAACTCACAGAAATCCACCTGCCTCTGCTTCCCAGGTCCTGGGATTAAAGGTGTGCACCACCATGACCCCACATATTATTCTGCTTTTTTAAAAAAAAAGAAAAAAATTTAAGATTTATTTATTTATTGTATGTATGTGAGTACTCAGTATACGGTCACTTTCTTTAGACACACCAGAAGAGGGCATCAGATACAGCTGGGTGAGAGCCACCATGTAGTTACTGGGAATTGAACTCAGGACCTCTGGAAGAGCAGTCAGTGCTCTTCACCGCTGAGCCATCTCTCCAGCCCTATTGTTCTGCTTTTGAAGACAGTGTCCCACTCTGCAGCTCAGGTTGTCCTGAAAGTTATTGCGTAGCCCAGGTTGGCCTGTCCTCATGCCTCAGCCTCCTAAGGCCTGAGAATGCAATGAGTCTCTAAAGCCAGCGAATTCTTTGTGTGTGACTACTAACTGTATTATAACACTGTAATAGCATGCAATAGTAATAACTGATTTATTATGAATAATAAGCTATAAAAATGGGTTAAGGATCAAACTCTGGCTTAGCCGCAAATTCTCTGACCGGCTGGAATATTTTTCACAGCCATGTGCCTGTTCTTTATCCATTACTGCCCCCTAGTGGTCCATCAAAATAACATAACTGCTGTCCAATTTCTAGGCACTCTTGGTTTATCCCGATAAATGCATTGAACGTGCCTGAGCTTCACATGCTAGCTGAACAGTGGGCCCTGCTGAGCTCTGTTCTTCGCCCTCACAGCTGAGCGGATGACTAGTAGCCGCAGCTCCCTGCTATTGGCCAACATCCCAAGTAACAGACTACATGCAGTTAGCTCATAAAGAGATTAAAAACTCCAAATACAACTTTAACTGAGTTCATATCAGCTTTGCATTATGAAGCACCCAGATGTTTGTTCTGAAACGATTCCGTGTGTGCCTGAGAAGGTTTCTTTCATTATTTGTTTGGCTTTTAGAGACAGAATCTCTCTAGCCCTGGCTGTCCCGGAACTAGCTGTGTATAACCAGGCTGGCCTAGAACTTAGAGAAATGAGCGCACCTCTGGCTTCCAGACACCCACATATATCTGGTATATATTGACATAAATACATACACTATATATATATATATAATTCAGGGGCTGCTGCCAAGCCTGACAGCAAGACTTACACAGTGGAAGACAGAACCAACTCCATCAAGTTGGCCTCTTACTTCCACACATATGCAATATGCAGTGATATGCATGTATCACCCCTCATAAAACAATAAATAAATGTAAAAATAAATAAAATTTTAAAATAAGATTTTTTTAACCCAATGGCTGTTTGAGCTGTTGGGTAGAGTCTTTGAGAGGGAGAGAGAAGAGAGAGAGAGAGAGAGAGAGAGAGAGAGAGAGAGAGAGAAGGTAGTATGACACACACCTTTAATCTCAGCACTCAGGAGCCAGAGTTCCAGGCCAGCCTTGTATACGGAGGTAGTTTCAAGACAGACAGGGCTACACAAAGAAACCCTGTCTTGAAAATCCAAAAGAAAGCAAACAAACAAACAAAAGTTCAGCCAGGTGGTACTGGTGGTACATTCCTTTCAATCCCAGCACTCAGTGGCAGAGGCAGGTGGATCTCTGTGGGTTTTGAGGCCAGCCTTCTTCACAGAATAAAATCCAGGACAGCCAAGGCTACACAGGGAAGCCCTGCCTTTGAAGACAAACAAAAAAAGTTCAACTGTAGCGGCAATTTTGGCATTTCTAGTTCTTTTAAAAGCACAGAAATATTTTAAGAACATCCTTTTGTCTTAATCATCGGTGTGCAATGTAGGTCTGCTTCAGCGTGTCCGCAGCAGCTGTGATTGGTCTTGTGCTCAGGCAGGGGAGTGATTTTGCCAGCTGCAGATAGTTTCTGAGATTGTGTAATGTTTGGAATTCTCAGACATTTTAGAGGGTATGGAAGTGCTAGGCCCTAAAAGGTGTTGGTGATTGTTTGGTTGTTGTTGGTCATGGTTTAAGTAGTCATGGGACTAGAAGGAGAAATTAGATAATCTGACTTCAAAGATCAAACTTGCCCCAAGGAACTCGATGGTCCTACTTAGTAGGGAATAATCTAACAATAACAGCACCCCACTTCCCCTCCTTTTCCTCTCTTATCTAGGGTTAGGGGATTGAAAGGGTGGAGAAGGGTGGAAGACAGAAGAATTCACAAAGAAGCCAGGAACAAGTTACATTCCAAGAACTTTGGTTTGAGGTTAGGATAGAATTTCTAACAATTTCTGATATAGCCCTAAACAGATCTCTGATTTTTTTTACTTAGAGGCTACTTTATGAGTTTCTGTGTTCAGGCCTGTGTAGATGGCACCTTATATATTTAATACATCGTTTCCCTATAAAAACAGAAGAAAATTAAGTTTAACATTTTTAGTTCAATGTGGGTGTTAATTTCTGCACAAAGTCAACTCCCCATGGTAAACTGGGAGATTTTTTTCCCAAAGTGAAGAATGGCGCTCAAGTTTTCAAAAATCCAAATTTTAAAACTGTATGTGTATAAAAAAATAAACGGTTGTAGCATTTTCTCATGCATCCGTGGCAGGCACAGCTTTTCCAGGGTTTGTAGTCCTCTGAACAAAACAGAGACAACCTGCATACTCCATTTTAAAAACAAAAGCTGCTGTGTGTGATGTCACACACCCTTGATCCCAGGCTAGACCAGTCTAAATAGACTTGTGGATACAGAGATATGCCGTGGGACACATGGTAGCACACTGCAGCTTCCACGATGAGATGTTTTCTGTGCTTTGGATTTTTGTTGTTTGGTTTTGTATGTGTGTGTGTGTTTTATTTGGGGGAGAGGTTGCAAGGTTGAAGGGCAGATATGAGGGAACAGGGAGATAAGCAGGACAGGACTGCAAGATGCGGAACCTCCAAGAATCAATAAAAAGTTAAAAATCCAAATCCTTTCAAAACTTAAAAAATAGCTGGGCAGTAGTGGTGCACGCCTATAATCCCAGCACTCTGGGAGGCAGAGGCAGGCAGATTTCTGAGTTCGAGGACAGCCTGGTCTACAGAGTGAGTTCCAGGACAGCCAGGGCTACACAGAGAAACCCTGTCTCGAAAAAAAACCAAATAAAAAAAAACTGAAAAAATTATTGCATTTATTTATTTATTTATTTATTTATTTATGTCTATGTGTGTGTGTGGAAGCATGTGTGTCACAGCACTAGTATTTCTGTGTGTGTGTGGAAGCGTGTGTGTCTCTGTGTGTGTGTGTAAGCATGTGTGTCACAGCACTAGTGTGTCTGTGTGTGTGTGTGTGAAAGCGTGTATGTCACAGCACTAGTGTGTCTGTGTGTGTGTGAAAGCGTGTATGTCACAGCACTAGTGTGTCTGTGTGCGTGTGTGGAAGCATGTGTGTCACAGCACTAGTGTGTCTGTGTGTGTGTGGAAGCATGTGTGTCCAGCATTAGTGTGTCTGTGTGTGTGTGTGTAAGTGTGTGTGTCACAGCACTAGTGTGTCTGTGTGTGTGTGTGTGAAAGCGTGTATGTCACAGCACTAGTGTGTCTGTGTGTGTGTGGAAGCATGTGTGTCCAGCATTAGTGTGTCTGTGTGTGTGTGTGTGTGTAAGCGTGTGTGTCATAGCACTAGTGTGTCTGTGTGTGTGTCACATCACTAGTGTAGCAGTCAGAGGACAATTAATGAGAGCCAGTTCTCTCTTGTTGCCACGTGGGGCCCTGGGATGAAACTCAAGACACGGAGGTCAGAAGGAGCCTTTACCCACTGAGCCTTCTTGCTAGCCCTCAACCTCATTATTTTGCCCTCAACCTCATTATTTTGAGGCAGGATCTCTCACTGAACCTAGAATTCGCCATTTGGGGCCAGCAAATCCCATGTTACCCCAACGCTCAGACTGCCTCCGTCCCTCGGTGCTGAGTGCCAGGTGTGCGTGCAGCTGGCCTCTGAGTGGGCACGAGGGATCTGACTGGAGGGCCTCATACTCATACATACAGCAAGCACTTCATCCACAGAGACATCTATCTATCTCTCAACAATTTCCTTTTATTTGTTTAATAATATTCCATTGTAAAACCACAGTGGAATTATTCTTTTGAAATAGTGTTATACTATATAGTCCAGACTCGCCCCATACTTGTGATCCTCCTGCCTCAGAGTCTCAAATGGTAGGATTATAGGTCTGCAGCAGATGTACTGTTTTTTATTTATCTGTTAATCAGTTGGTAGACATTAATGTTGCTTTTAATCTTTTTGGTTCTTATGAACAACATTACCATGAGCACACATCTGTATTAGACAGTAGAATAGATGGATACATATCTGACTCCTATAACAATTGCTCCTGGGAATGAAAGGGACTGGGTGGGGCTGCACAGAGAAACAAAAGAGACTTCAGTTTTATTTATTTTGTATAAAAATGTATCTGTAGGGGCTCAGCTCCTAAGAACATGTGTTGCTCTTGCAGAAGACAAGGCTAGGGTCCTAGCACCTACATAATAGGTCACAGTCACCAGAAACTCCAGTTCCAGGGAATCTGATGCCCTTTTCCGGCCTCTACAGGCACCAGGAACACATATGATATTCATACATACATGCAGACAAAACATTCATACACATAAAGATAAATAAATATAAAAAAGAAAAAAATTAAATGTATTTAAATCTGGTCTTGGTAGAACATTCCATTAATCCCAGCACTTGGGAGACAGAGGCAGGTGGATCTCTATGAGTTCAAGGCCAGTCTGGTCTACAGAGCCACTCCAGGTCAGCTAGAGTTACATAAAAACAGTCCCTGGTATAAATAAATAAATAAATGTATCTGAACCAGGTGTTGTGGTTCATTCCTATAATCCCAACACTTGGGAAGATGAGGCATAATGATTGACAAGACCCTGTTTTCTTTTTTTTAAAGATTTATTTATTATTATATGTAAGTACACTGTAGACATACCAGAAGAGGGTGTCAGATCTTATTACGGATGGTTATGAGCCACCATGTGGTTGCTGGGAATTTAACTCAGGCCCTTCAGGAGGGCAGTCAGTGCTCTTAACCACTGAGTCTCCAGGGCGGTGGTGGTGCACACTTGTAATCCCAGCATTCTGGGAGGCAGAGGCAGGTGGATTTCCAAGTCTGAGGCCAGCCTGGTGTACAGAGTGAGTTCCAGGACAGCCAGGGCTATATAGAGAAACCCTGTCTCGAAAAACCCAAATCCAAAAAACCAAAAATCAAAACAAACAAAACAAACAAACAAACGAACAACAACAACAAAAAAAACGAACAACAACAAAAAAAACAACAACAACAACACTGAGCCATCTCACCAGTCCCAAGACCCTGTTTTCAAATCAAAACAATAACTTGGAAGGCAGAGGACGATGCAAGATCCAGACCTGTCTGGAAGTCCATGTAGCAAGTTCTAGGGCAGCCAGAGCTCCATAGTAGAGCCTGTTCCAAAACCAACAAGCAGGACCAGTAAGACGGCTCAGCAGATAAACTGTCAAACCTGGTGGATGGGGGTAACTGCCTGTGAGGACCAGGCCAGCCTTGAACTCAGAAATCCCCCTCCTGCATTTGCCTCTTGGATGCTAAGATTGAAGGCATTTGCCCCAACACCTGTCTGTCTTCCTTCCTTCTTTTTATTCTTCCTTCTTTCCTTTCATCCTTCCTTCCTTCCTTCCTTCCTCTTTCCTTCCATCCTGTTTATTATATTTGTGTGTTTATGTATATGTACATCTATGAGTTTATATACACCATATGCACACTAGAGTCCCCAGAAGTCACAAGAGGTTGGCAGATCCCCTGCAACTGGAGTTACTGGTGGCTGTAAGCCACCATATAGAAGCTGGCAACTGAACCCAGGTCCTGTGCAAGAGCAGAAAGTGCTCTTAACCACTGAGCCATCTCCTCAGCCTCAATTTTCATTCTTTAGCTCTTCTCTCTGGGTCCTCTTCTAAGCAAGAATAATTATGAGTTCAAAAGAGGGACATGAAAATGTGGAAGAGGAATCTATGGGTAAAATGCTTGTCAGGCCAATGTGACAACCTGAGTTCAATCCCTGGAACACACAGAAAGATGACATGGAGAACTGGCTCCACAGGGCTTTCTCTGACCTCCACACTCAACTTGAATCATACATACAATAACAAATTAAAATTTTACATTTTTGAATTAAATTTAAAAATGAAATATAACAGGAGTAGCAATAAATAACCCTCATGCCACTTGTATTTCATTAAGCCACGCTGAAGTTTTAAAAAGTTCTGCCTGGCCACACCTGAAATCCTTCCTTCCTTCCACCTGTTTGAAGGCACCATCGCCAGCTCCTATCTTAAGAGCCGTGGGAAGCCTCTAACCATCGTTCAGCTGGGGGCTGGGTCTCCTTTGTATTTTTGATAAATGACTCTGGCTGCCACGTGCACAGTTCAGCAGGAGTGTCACAGGAAGGCAGGAGAGGCTGTTGCAGTCATGTGGTGTGGGGGGCTAGACAGCTGTGAGGCTCTGTCTCAGGCTGAGGGGGAGCTGGCTGGTGGATGTCCAACAGCGCCTGCCAAGGCCCAGCCCTTCGAGAAGCTACCCTTCCTTTTATTTCTCTAGGCTGACGCAGCCCTTACAGATAAATGTAGCGTCTTCAATCCTCCTGTCTCAGTATCAGCCCCAAGGCTGCCCAGGTTTAGAACAGTGTGTCCCCTGCACGTGAGAACACAGCTCCCTGCCTAGCTCAGGCTGAGAACTTCAGGATGCCAGCCAACTGGGCTCTGAGATCTCTTCCAGTGACTACCTGTGTCAGGACCTAAGTTGCCACCTAAACATTGGTGGCCTGTCTACTCTGTGGCCTAGGAGGGGTAATGACTGAGAACTCCATCATCTGAGCCGTAGCCCCAACTCAAGAGGCAAAAATTCTTAGTAACTCTGAGACATAAATTAAGAGGCACCAAAATTATCTATATGACTGTTCTTAAAACGTTTAATAGCTGGAGAGATAGCTCAGTAGTTAGAAACACTGGTTGTTCTCCCAGAAGACCCTAGTTCCATTCATAGCATCCACATGGTAGCCTTCGACTACCTATAACTCCAGTCATAGAGGATCTGATGCCTTCTTCTGGCTTCTAAGGCACTGCACACACACGGTTCACATACATATGTGTAGGCAAAACACCTGTATATAGAGAAAAAAAAAACATTTAAATCTGATTCCATCTTGAGAAGCCCCTTTCCTTGAGTCACTCCCTTTTGGCTAATTTTTCTTCGTTAATTCCTTGCTTAAGTCTGTGTTAATAAAATCTTTCCTTGATAAACTCCAACTGTGCTTCATTTCATCCAGCTCATGACGGAGTTCTTTGCTGCCTCACAGACAAGAACCCTGCCTTGGCCTGGTGTGGTGGTTCACACTGTTAATCTCAGCACTCAAGAGACAGAGGCAGGTAGATCTCTGTGAGCTTCCTGTTACAGCACACAGCATCGTGGGGCCTTGGACTCTGTGTCTCACAGCTGCTGACAAGGTCACAAAGTCCACACTGACTGCTTCAGGCACCCTGTGGCCTGCCCCACCCCCAAAGTTGCCTTCCAGTAGTCAGTATCCCCCCAGACAGCCTCCTGGAGGATTTCTGGCTCCTGTCCCTCTGGAGAAAGGCCTTTCCTTCTCATTTTTTCTCAGCTACGAACACCCCTGTTATTTTTGCTGTTGCTTTTGTGTTTGTTTCTGACAGGGTTTATGTAACCCAGACTAGCCTTAAACCCATGATTCCCCTGAGTACTGGAATTATAGCTATGTGCCATCAAATTTATTTCGTTTGAGAAAATATCTTGGTGGCCCAGAGTGGCCTCAAACTCGGGGTCTTCCTGCCTCCACCTTCGAAATTCCGGAATTACAGGCATGAGGCACCCTTTCTGGCTCTAACGCTCTGGCCCTTTAAAATTCCCACAAGCCCACCCTCTATTCCTTTAACTCATCAACCCGATGATGGGAAAGTTGGCTGAAGAGCATGCGCCAAGATGCTGGAGTTCAGCTTGCTAAGGTAAGCAAGACGGACAGGGAGGGCAATGGCTTGGTGGGTAAGATGACGGACGGACGCCAAGCCTGACTCTGAGGTCCATCCCCAAGACCCACAGGATGGAAGGAGTGAACCGACTCCTGCAAGCGGTCCTCTGACCGCCGCCACCTGTGCCTTGTGGTTTGCACACCCATTCACACAGAAGATGAAGCGAAGCTTAAAATGTTTAAAAAACAAAACAAAAACTCTGGGCTTGATGGCACACACTTGAAATCTCAGCACCGAGAGGCAGAGGCAGAAAGAACTGTAGTTTAAAGCCAGCTTACACAGCTGCACGGCAAGATCCTAATCTCAGACATAAATTAGGCCAGGGGAGGGGGTGCAGGCCTTTAGTCCCAGCTCTCCGGAGGCAGAGGCAAGCAGGGCCCTGTAAGTTCAAGACGAGCCTGGTCTACATTGAGACCCTGTCTCAAACACAAATTAATAAACTAATTAAATTAAATAAAAAACCCGATCCTTGTGTGTCCTCCTGAAAGCGGGGAAAGAGTCAGCTCTGAGGTCCACACGGGAAAACAGGAAAGCTTTCTAGAAAAAGGCAAGCTGAAAATTTCAAAATGGCAGAGCTGAACTGGAAAGTGGTGGGAGGGGCTGTGTGAGAGGAGCCGGGAAGGTGGAGGCTGCCAGGGAAACCTTTAAAATTTGTTCTGCAACAGTGCACACCTGAAGTCTCCACACTTGCAAGATAGAGGAAGGAAGATTCGAAGTTCATGGTCGCCCTCAGCTACATAACAAGTTACAGGTAAGCCTGGACTATGTGAGGACTTTTCTTAAGAAAATCTTATTTCGAGTGTGTGTGCGGAGGAGTGCATATATATCACAGCACCTACAGATTGCTTTTTTGGTTGTTTGGTTGAGTTTGGTTTGGCTTTTGGTTTTTCAAGGCAGGGTTTCTCTGTGTAGTCTTGCTGTCCTAGAACTCTCTGTGTAGACCAGGCTTGCCTGAAACTCCCAGAGATTGCCTGTCTCTGCCTCCCAAATGCTGGGAATAAAGGCACGTGCCACCACCACCTAGACAGATTCTTTTTCAAAAGAGAAAAAAAAATTAGCCAGGTATGTTTAGACATTCCTGTAATTCCAAGAAGGGGAATAAGAAGGGGGAATAGGAGTTCAAGGTCAGGCTAGCTTGGACTACAAAAGACCCTATATCAGAAAGAAAGAAAAAAAAGAACAACCGTGTAAGTTTGTTAAGAACACAGAAGCCATGAAGGGATTATGCTAGGGGAAGGCTGGACTAGATTTATATACACCTCAGATATGTAGACTGGCACCAGTGCTGACTATGATAGGGGATGGGGTCTGGGGGTACAGCCAGGTAGGGTCAGGAGCTATCAACTAGTATATCAGCTGCACACAATGAGAACCGAGCAGACGCCAGGTTCTTCTAGTTCAGGCAGTTGGGTAAGTGGGGAGGACTGCGGAGAGTCTGCCCTGGGCTGGGAACTGAAGACTTGAGTGAGACCTACCAGGCCCCTAACAGAGCTTGCACTCCAGATGCAAGAGTACATGTTCAGTTTCTGTATGTATGGTAATGAGCGGAGCACACAGGAGTCGTGGAGGCCCCTGGGGACGTGGCCTGAGGCGGAGATACAGGAGCTGAGAACTATAGGACAGGGGACAAAGCCTGATGAAGTTAGACCTCTGCAAAGCTCACCTACCCCTCCAGACGGAAGGGCAAGTGTAGCTTGGCCAGGACAGGGTTTCCTTGTTCAAGCTGGCCCCCCGATACTCCTGCCTCTCACTTCCCAAGTGCTGGGATCACACGTGTAGACCTTTGTGCCTGGCTCCCCATCAGAGCTTCAGGCAAGGAGTCTGGGTGTCATTCTGAGGATCCAGAGGAAACACCTATAGTGTTGGATCCACGGGGTTCCCAGGGACCCAGGAAAAAGGCTCGGAGAGGCTCTGGGCCAGCCGGAGGCTTTGTGAATTTGAGATGGCTTGTGATTTATCCTGGGTGGGCTCTCGTTCGGGTGGTCATAAGTGCAGGAATGGGGTCCTCAGCGTGGTTGTTCATCCAGGCCAGGTGAGGAGAGATCAGAGTCGGAAAGCAGAACTCAGGGCCTGAGGCAGACAGGAGCCTGCAAACAGGCTCACCTGGAGGGTCTGGGAAAACACTGATTGTGGAGCACTGTGTGCCCCACCCCCAGTGGCTGACTCAGTGGGTTTGAGGTTGAGGCCTGCTGAATTCATTTCCAACCATTCCCTGGCGAGTATATGCTGACCCACAGACCACAATTTAAAGAACATTGAAGTTTTCCGCCTCTTTCACAGGAGTTGTCTAAGACCATTAGAAAACAGAGATCTACCTTACCATTCCTAACAGCAGCAAAATTACAGTTATGAAGCAGCAATGGAACAATTTTATTGTTTGGGGGGGGAGGGTCACCACAACACGAGGGACTGAACTGCATTGAAGTGTCTCAGAGATAGGAATGTTGAGAACCAGGACTGGAAGGAGCAGCTTGTGAAAGGTAAGGAAGCTTGATACCCATCCGCCCCAGGAGGTTAGAACCCCAGGGGTTCCGGCTGTTTCAGCCTTGTTGTCTGTCCCACACCGGCCTCATCTGGCCTCAGAAGGCAGTAACATTACTTAGGTGGAAAAGGTCTAAATTCCCCTAAAGGCAAGCAGGGTATGAGCTGGGTGTCCCTTACCACATTTTCCCCCCAGGAAACTGAGGCCATCAGCCCGGAGCTGCCTCAACCCCCACTCTTTGTTCTTTTCTCTCCCTTAGGGAGAGGTGATGGACACCGTCCCATTCCACTGGGTAGCCCAACCCCTCCATCCAAGCACCAGATCCCACTCCTCCCTCCTCCTCCTCCTCGATCTCTTCACACTCCCAGCGGCCTTCCTACTCTTTCCTTCTATCAGCAATCTCCAGTGGGATTAGATACCTCGTTGCTACATCCGATGGATTCGCATTCCACTGAATCCTGCTGGTACCTCTGCTGCTGTAGCCATGACTCTGGGGACCCCCTGGTCTCTGTCACTCCTCTGGTGCGGTCATGTCTACCTTCTCCCCATTGGTGATTCCCAAACCTATGTGGCTAATGCTTCATCCAGCCCAAATTTCTGCAGCAAGCATCCCATGCATTAACATGGGACATAGTGATACACAGAACATTGTCTGGTCCATGCCAAGTACACACTCTACCTCAAAGTCACATGTGAAAGTGATGATGATTCGGTGTGGTCCGTAGTAGTCTAGGGTGATAGATGTACTGAAACTGACGGTGGGACCAACTGTGAAGGAGAAAAGCAAACTGGCGGTGACTCTCCCTTCAATAGGATTGTCAGGAGATGCCTTCAGGGGATGGTGACCCTAAGAGCATGTTATTAAAAGGCACCACAGTCTGGGGAGATGCCTCTGTTGGTAAAATGATGATTTCCAAACATGAAGCCTTGAGTTATGTAAAAGAAACTTTTATTCTCCTGATGTAGTTGTCATCGCTAGGGTTTACTGCCTCCATCTGCAAACCTAGGCCTAGTCCTGGAAGCTTCTAGCCTCTGTACAATCTAATCGAGGCCTAGAATGTTTTCAGCCTCTGAGACTTGGTGCTGAATAAACTCACCCTTTCTAGTTCTTTCTGAGCTCTAGCTGGCTGATTCATCTCAGCTGTTCTGACTCTAACTCCTCTCCCAGCTGGCTTATTCAATCTGGATTTTCTCTTGGCCTCAAATTAACTCTAGCAATCTTTTCTGATCTTCTGGCTCCTTCTGTCTTTACCTCTGTCTAGCTTGTTCTTTCTCTGCAACCTGTCTGACTGTGACTGTCCCAGTAAAATTGCCACCATCCTCTAGGCTCTTCTTCCTGTACTGCCTGTCTGTCCCTTAAGTAGCTTCTCTTTCCCCTCTCTTCTCCTAAAAGTTGGGCATATCCTATTCTGTCAACTCATTTTCTGATTTGTCACTTTGTCTGCCACTCAATTAAACACCACTTTCAAAAATGGGTGCTTCCTTCTACAAACTAATTTTCATTGTTTGGAATTAAAGGTGAGTTCTAAGGATGGATCTGTATTCCAGCCAGAGGGATTAAAGGTGTGTGCTAAGGGCTGAGCCACACCCTAACTAGAAAGGGGTTCAAATATCCTGTAACAGAGTTTGATCAGGGTAGCCCTTGTTTGTGATTGCTGCCCTAGGGAGGTAAAGACAGCTGGATTCCTGGCTAGCCTAGCCTAATAATAAAGCTCAAGTCAGTAAAAAAAGGTGAACAATCTAAGGTTGACCTCTGACCCCCACGTATACACACTCACGGACACAGGCACACAGGTACACACAAGCACAGGCAAGGTCATTATTTTGCTGTAAGCCCCTACAGTGGGCTCCAGCAGTCTAGGCAAGATGTAAAAATGGGCCACTGGTGCTAAAGGTCCATATCCCCAAGCTGAAACTAAATTTTTTACTTTTGCCTAAGAAACTAGCTTTAAAGAGTCAACAGCCAAATGTCCTAAACATGCCAGTTTCAGTAGCTAAATGCTACTATAGTTAATCCTTACACAAAATAACTGAGATAAGCTCACATTAGCCAATCAGCTGTCCCCCAACTGTCTCCTCCTCTCTGCCTTACAAGGAAGGAAAGTTACTTTGAAATAACCTGTGTGCTTACGTTCTTTCTCTCAGCCCCTTTCTGTCTACAAAACCAACCTATTGTGTTCAGCCCCTAACACTCTTTTATGGGACAAAGTGTTGTCTGGTTCTAGGGTCAAAAACAAAACCCACGGAGATAGATTAAATTGCTGCAATTTGTCCAGGGCCAAGGAGCAATGAAAGAATGAGACTCAAGTTGATCATTGTGGTCAATCTGTAAAATTAACTTCATTCTCCTGTAGTAATTGTTGCCTCCAAGGCTCACTGCCTCCGTCTGCTAACCTAGGCCTTAGTCCTGGAAGCTTCTAGTCTCTGTACAATCTAATCTACGCCTAGAATGTCTTCAGCCTCTGAGACTTGCTGCTGAATAAGCTCACCCTTTCTAGTTCTTTCTGAACTCTGTCTGGCTGGCTGGTCGACTCAGATCTTCTGGTTCAAATCACCTCTTCATGCTGACTGATCCAACCTGGTTTCTCTTTTGTCTTCTCCTAAATTATACTACTCGCACTCTAACTCTAGCAATCCGCTCTAATCTTCTGGCTCCTTCTCATTCTCTGGCTTGTTGTCTCTCTGCAACCCATCTCTGTACGCTGTCCAGGTAAAACTGTCTGCCCCTCTCCACAGCTCCCTCTTCCGTTGCCTCTCTCTCCTCTCTCCGCTTGTGAGAGTTGGGCATATCTTAGTCTGTAAAATCTCTCTTTGATTCATCACTGTTTCTGCCACTTGATTAAGCAACCACTTTCAAGCGTGGTTGCCTCCTTCTACACACTAATTTTGCTTTCATTGTTTGGAAGTAAAAGGTATGTGCTAAGGGATAACAACTAGAAACAGGTATTTTTTCAGTTAAAAACACAATCTTAGGGTTCATAGTGTAATCAACTATCCTGCAGGAGTGAGAGGTCCACACCTATTTCCCTGCTGCTGCTGGGTTTGGGGTTGTGGGAGCCCACCTGAAATGGAAAGTTCTGGATATGATATATCCAGTGCATAAACAGCAGTGGAGGGAGGCCAGAGTGGCAATGTTATCTCCTGGTAGCCCTGTGAGTTACCTGACAGAGTCTGTTTGTTCTTGCAAAAGTTACATAAACACTAGGGGAACTTAAGGAGGAGGGCTAAGCAGTTAAATTTAAGGAGGTTTCCAACTTGGCTTGCTTAAGACTGTCCTGAAACTGTGGCTAAGAACGACCTTTGTCAGTGTGAAAACACAAGGCTTACCTCAGTGAAGATAGAAGATGGTTTATTCAGGAGCCAGGTATTTTGCTGTGTCTCAGAAGGAGCATGACAGCGGCTTAAAATGTCTGGGGGACTAGTCCTTATAATGTACCCCTGAAAAGCTATGTGCCCTTCCATCTGACCCAGGAAAGGGTACGGATAAGTCTAGGATTTTTAACTTTGTACTTGTGGCACTTACCAAACACCAAGCAGGTTTCTGGCCAGAAAAAAAAAAATTAGCAAGGGAACTCAAGGTGACATGTCAGTGGAGAAATGGGCCGTAATGCTCTACAGTGTGAGCCCCCACGGTTGTCAGCATGGAGGGGTGGGGTCATAATTCCACATGGTCAGCTTTAAGCAACTCAAGAAATTCTCCTAAATTTTTAGGGACCTCCACTCAGGTCAAACTGGGATTCACGGCTTTGACACAGAAAGGAATTCTAGTAGTAACTAATATTATAGATTTTCATGTAGTTTTTGAAGGAGGTTAAGAGAAAGACGTGCTGAGAAAATAAAATGCATCAAACTGTGAGTATAGATCCTGGAGAGGAATGGCCTTTACACAGAGCTTCTTGGAGGGGGTAGGGGTTGGGGGCTCTGTATATCTCTGCTGTCCTGAAACTCATTCTGTAGACCAGGCTGGCCTCTAACTCAAAGATCCACCTGCCTCTGCCTTCTGTGTGCTGGGATTAGAAGTGTGCACCACCAACTCCCAGCACAAATGGCATTTTTTTTTAATATTCCATGAGATCTCTTTTCTCTATAAATTTTATTTTTTAATGTATCTATTATATATACACTGTTCTGCCTGTATGTATGCCTGCAAGCCAGAAAAGGGCACCAGATCTCATTATAGATGGCTGTGAGCCACCATGTGGTTGCTGGGAATTGAACTCAGGACCTTTGGAAGAATAGACAGTACTCTTAAACTCTGAGCCCTCTCTCCAGCCCAAATTTTATCTTTTTTAAATAAATAAAAATTTGATGGGTTTTTATGTGTTTATTATTTTATATATATATGGGCGTTTCTGAGTGTATGTTTACCACATGCATGCCTGGCACCCATAGATGCCAGAAGAGGGCACCAGAGTTCCTGGAACTAGAGTGACAGCCAGTTGTGAGCCACAGTAAGGGTGCAGGAAATTAAACCTGAGTTCTTTGGAAAAGCAGCCTTAGCCCTTAGGTGCTGAGGTATCTCTTCAGCCCCTTATAAAAACAGGCTATAATGAGCTTTCCCTTTGACACAGACTCTTGTGTTTTGTTTTTATTTTGAGACAGAGTCTCTCTGTATAGCCCTGGCTGTTTGACTGGTCTCTGAGTGCTGAGATTAAAGTCATGAGCCACCATACCTGGATATAGAGTTTTGTTTTTGTCTGGGGATCCCTTTCAGGGATTCCCCTCTCTTCCTTCCTCCTTCCTTCCTTCCCTCCCTCCCTCCCTCCCTCCCTTCTTCCTTCCTTCCTTCCTTCCCTCCCTCCCTCCCTTCCTCCCTCCTTTTCTCCCTTCCTCCCTCCTTCTCTCCCTCCCTCCTTTTCTCCCTCCCTCCTTCTTTCCTTCCCCCTTTCTTTTCTTTTTCTTTTCTTCTTCTTCTTCTTCTTCTTTTTTTTTTTTTTTTGGTTTTTCAAGACAGGGTTTCTCTGTGTAGCCCTGGCTATCCTGGAACTCACTCAGTAGACCAGGCTGGCCTCAGAGATCCACCTGCCTCTGCCTCCGAAGTGGTGGGATTAAAGGCATGCACCACCACTGCCTGGCCTTTTCTTTTCCTTTTTTTAAAGACAGGATATTGCTCTGTAGCTGTGACTATCCTGGAACCTACTATATAGAATAAACTAGCCCAGAACTCGCAGAGATCCACCAGCTGGGATTCTTTTCTTTATTAATCCATTTGAAGTGAGCCGACCTGCTTTTAATCCAGACAGTTTGAAGTGGGAAGACCACCTTCAGTTTGGGGCACTTCTGTTAGCAGCCTATGTAGAGGACATGGAAGAAGGAAGCCTGCTCTTGGCCTGCTTGCTCTCACTCTTGCTACCAAGTCCATTTCTTCACTGGCATAAGAACCTACTCTAAACCGATTTAATCTTATCCCAGCCTAGCTTATGAATGAGACTCAGACTGTGGTTATTTTATTTGGTTTTGACAGTTACTGAGAAGAGTCCCTAATCTACTTTTCTAACCACTGGCCTGGCTACTTCCCCAGTGATATACTCCAAATATTTGCTGTTTCTCTTAGCCATACGCTCATGGTCCATCTCATGGTGGCCTCCTCCTCTCCCTTGTGTTTTTTCTTCCCTCACCTGGCTCTGTAACCCCCAACTAAGTAACTCAAAACCTGCCTACCTCTAATCTCTCCAGCAATTGGCTGTAGCCATTTTTATTTAACTAATAATTTTAAATTCTGGAACAAGGTTTACACCACAAAATAATTCACTCAAAACTAGACCTTTGGGTACAAAATTTAGCATTACTATATATAGCAACAGACCAAACTTCAGCACCTATTTCATCAGGGTTTTGGCATATACTAAAGGCCAGCGGAGACACCTAGCTCTATATAACTGTAATTTTGTTACTGTTATGAATTGTAATGTGTTTTCTGTGTAATGTGAATATCTGCGTTTTCTGATGATCTTAGGTGGCCTCTGTGAAAGGGTCATCTGTCCCCCAAAGGGGTTGTGATCTACAGATTGAGAACCACTGCTCTAGAGTCACTCCTCTTCCATCCTGAGAAATATGTCTGACATTAGATTTTCATGACTGAGAGGTTCTGTTCCCAAGGTCTAGGACTAGGTTTCCCAACAGGCGTTCTCTTAACATGAAATGAATTTGGGACTGTAAATGTGTCACCAACCTCAAAGCTGTCCACTTAAGGCAGAAGGACTAAAACCATAGTGCATATACCATGGCGGGTGTGTTGGTTTGGATCCTCCCAGAAGCAGATGGTCAGGTGGGATTAGATATGTAAGAGATTTATTTGGAGAAATGGCCGAGCGGGATGAAGAGAGATGGGAGAGAGAAGCCGACAGAGAGAGCCTTCAGATCATGACCATGATATAGACCTCAGAGCTAAGCCAGAAAACAGGAAGAAAGGACTGGGCACCTCCAAATCTAACTGGATCTCGAGATTGCTGCTAGGTGTATGTGGAATCCACAGGAAGGCACAACTATTAGAAGAGACTCATTCTGCAAAGAAATAGCCACATTTGGATCTCTACTATGGGCTGGAGCAGGCTGGGGTATGTGTAGCCTCAGCAAGGACACAGTCAGTCCTCAAAAAGGAATGACAGCTGTCAATCAAGTTCACTCCCCGTGGCAAGTTATCTTACAAGCGTTCGGAGCAGCATACTTCCAATGCTGCCATGTTCCCACACGTTGCTAGTGGTCAGGCCAACACCGGGATACACCCCCACCCCAGCAGTGACGTTACTATGCACACTGTACGTGCTGAGAGGGTTCAGGTAAGTGATACTTCTAAGCTCAATGAATGTCAGCGACGGCTATTATTAGTATCGCTGTAGGCAGCGTGAGAGTGAGAACAAGAAGACAGTTACATCCCAGCCCACTCTTACTGGCTTTCGTGATCTCGGCCTGTGACTCTCCAGGCTGAGAATAGCGCCCAGCATGTGAACAGCACTACACGGTAAAGGATTCGTGTCATTATTTTCAAATAACAGTACTAGAGAAATGATTTCTGGAAATGTCATACTCTATAGAGTGGTGTTGCAGGATCTCTATGAAGTCTCTATTCTGCTATGCAGTTTTCTATTTTAACACAGGAACACCACACACACACACACACACACACACACACACACACACACTCAGGAGGCACACACTGTTCTCTCCCAGACTCCTCTAAGTTCCAGGCTTATTTCTCTGCTCGCAGCATCCTTGAAAATGTTACATTGTAACAACCCAACAATAAACACTGTCCTGCTGCGAATGCTCACTGTGCATGTCTGGTACTGTGTGGAGGTTTATCTATAGTCGCTCATCTTATTTCCGCTTTACTGTTGAAATCAAGGTCAAGAGCTAGGGAGTGGCCTACATAGTTTATACAAGCCTTCAAGGTTTCCTCTTAGACATCTGTTTGGAGAATTCATTCATTGCCTTAATTTTATTTCCTTTTTTTAAAAAAAGATTTTTTAAAAAATATGTAATTATTTATTATTATATGTAAGTACACTGTCGCTGTCTTCGACACCCCAGGAGAGGGCATCAGACCCCATTACAGATGGTTGTGAGCCACCATGTGGTTGCTGGGATTTGAACTCAGGACCTTCAGAAGAACAGATAATGCTCTTAACTGCTGAGCCATCTCTCCAGCCCTCCTTTTTTAGATTTACTTATTGCATATGCACAAGTGTTTTTGCCTGCATGTATGGATGGTAACTGGAGAGGTATGGGATCTCCTGGTCCTGGAGTTACAGATGCTTGTGACCTGCCATGTGAGTGCTGGGAATTGAAGCCCCAGTCTCTTGGAAGAGCAGCCAGTGCTCTTACCTGCTAAGCCCCCACCCCAACCTCTCATTTCATTTCTATTTCCTAAAATGTTGCTTTCCTTTATTTTAATTTATTTCATTTATTAGTTATGAATTGTTTATTCATTATTATTGATATGTATGGGGTGCACACATGCATGGGGGTCAAAGGGCAGCTTTGTACCTTCAGTTCTTTCCTTCCGGCTTCCTGTGGGTTCTAGGGATTTAACTCAAGTTTGCATGGTAAGCACTTACTCTGCTGAGCCATTTCCCCGGCGCTTCTTTTAGTGTTTATTTCTTTATTTTATTATTTTTTAATGATGCTGAAGTGAATCTAGAGCCTCCTGCCTGCTAGGAAACACTTCCATAGTGGAGCTGTTTCTCTAGCATAAATAAAGTTGGGTGTGATGGTACATACCTGTGGAATTCCA
This sequence comes from Apodemus sylvaticus, assembly GCF_947179515.1. NCBI lineage: Eukaryota > Metazoa > Chordata > Mammalia > Rodentia > Muridae > Apodemus > Apodemus sylvaticus. Next base: position 137,002,218 of record NC_067474.1, read on the forward strand.
GCATAAAAGGAAGATCCAAGAATATAAGGCTATCCTTGGCTACTTGATGAGTTCAAGGCCAGCCCTGGGCTACATGAGATCCTTTGAAAAAATAAGTATCATTTTAAGCAGGAAAGTGCAGCTGTGTTACCACCTTCTCTAGGAAGCCTTTCCCAGTCATCACCTCTGTATAGATTACTTTTTCCTTTGCTTGAGGGTCCAGTCTGAGGCACTTAATTCCATAAGCCTTGGTGACAGATCAATATTATTGACACCAGATTGTGTTCCAGGGAAAGGATGATGCTTTATGTATTTTGAGTCTAGGTCTCTTCCATCAGAAAAATAATTATTAATTCCTTTACCTATACCCTTGACTTCTATACATGAATGGGTTTTTCAGACTAGTTCTAGCTTTTAACAGTTTTCAGCCAGGTGGTGGTGGGTCATGTCTTTAATCCTAGCATTCAGGAGGCAGAGGCAGATCTCTTATGAGTTTAAGGCCAGCCTAGTCTACAGACTGAGTTTCAGAACAGCCAGCTACACAGAGAAATCCTGTCTTAAAAAAAAAAAAAAGAAAGAAAAGAAAAGAGAAAGAAAAAAGAGAGAAGGAAAGAAAGAAAGGAAGGAAGAATGAAAGAAAAAAAAAGAAAAAATAGTCTGGTTCTTGGTGATACTACACATTTAATCTCAGTTTCAGATCTAAGAATAAACAGCTCATTCTTAAGCATTTTCTAACCATAAAGGAAAGAAGCCAAATCACAGGTCTCAAAAGGGAGGAAAAGTATCTTCTCTCTCCGGAGGAAGGGCATGTCCTTTTTTCCCAAGACTGACTGAGCCTGTCCTGTAGATAGGAAGCTTAGCGACGCGCTCCAATGTTGTGGGGCCTGCTCCAAGGCCTGAACCCAGCCTGGAGGGTCTCAGAGTCAGGCTGTGGGGGGAAAGGCCTTCCTCCATGCAGGGCAGAGCCATTGCTGCCCATGGGAAATAGAGCTTTGGTAGCAATGGCCTCAGTAGGGCTAGCTGCTCTCACCGTCTGGAGCTCTCCGGAAGGAAAGCATCCTTAGCATCTTCGGCTCACGGGAATACTTGTCCTCTTGTTTCTGTCCCCTCAGGAGGCACGATGCCCTGTGAGTGTTCAGCTCAGAGCGTCTAGCCTCTCAGCACAGAGGCTTCTTCAGAATGCCACAGAAAATTTGTTGACTTAGTGAGCATATGACTCTAGAAGGCCAAGTCTTTATACTTTTCTATGTAAAATCACCACCTGCAAATGTCTGCAAATCGCCACTCGCTCCACTTTCTCCTCTCCTCCATGAGCATGTTCTCCTAGACATTCCAGCACTGTCGGCAAAGCACAGATCCACTAATAGCAAGCCCTGCCTCAAATAATGAAGTCTGTTCCCAACCTGGTAAGAATGCACTGATTTATAGAAGGTACACACACAGGTTTCCCTTTGGATCCCTGTAGGATTCTCTTCTTGCCTGCCTTTTGTCACTATGAGACACTAAATCTTGTAGACTGAGTGTCCCTGAAGCTCCCATGATTCCATACATGGTCTCATAGAGCCACACACCCGCCCCTTGAGACTAATTGGTATCTTCACCCCCACCCCCTACCACATCCCCCCCTACCCACCCCACACCCACCCCCTGAGACAGGGTTTCTCTGTGTAATCCTGGCTGTCCTGGAACTCACTCTATAGACCAGGCTGGCCTTGAACTCAGAAATCAGCCTGCCTCTGCCTCCCAAGGGCTGGGATTACAGGCCTGTGCCACAACGCCCGGCAGACTAATTGGTATCTTGTGATTTTTTGTTTGTTTGTTTGTTTCAAGGCAGGATTTCTCTATGTAGCTCTGACTGGCCTGGAACTCAATCTGTAGACCTGGCTGGCCTTGATATTTTCTATATATTTAAAAAAAATTTTTTTTCATATAGCCCATGCTGGCTACTGTGCCCATTTGTATAAAGTTCCAACTTAAGAGCTTCATGCATGTGAGATGGAGCTCCATCACCAGACTGAGGTTTCCAGTTTTACACACACACACACACACACACACATGACCATATATATAGCCTGAGTAATATTTTTATGTGTATATAAGCTTTTGAGACAGGATCCTATTGCAACTCTCACTACTCCCAAACTCTCCATCCTCCTGACTCATACTCTGATGTATGGTCCCGTGTCACCACACCTGTGTCGCTACACCTGGAAAGATTCAGGTTTTGAATTTTTGGGTCATGGACACTGCTGGATGTCAGCACTGGTTTGGACAGCATATTTTTAGGTATAATAAACTTTTTGAAATGAAGATAGAATGATATGGATGTGATTATGAGTGTTGGCAAGCTACTTTAGAGATTAAATGGTCTGGGAAGATGTCTCTGAGGAGGGAGTCAAATATTACAGAAATGCTTTATTCATTTGTTTTCTTCTGGTTTTTGGACATTTTTTTTTTTGCATGTAGCCCTGGCTGTCCTAGAACTATAGACCAGGCTGGCCTCAAACTCAAAGATCTACCTGCCTTTGACTCCAAGTGCTGGGATTGAAGGCATGCGCCACCACTGCCCGGCTGTGTTTTGTTTTATAACAGCTTTGCCAAGATTTGCTCGTTTTTTTCAGAAAAATCCCATGTAAGATACCAGATACCACCACCTTTTCTAACGACCTCCACAATCCAACCTCAAGGTTATATGTTCTTAAAACTTCTCTATGTCTTGCATACTCAGCTCAACCATGTATCGCATCACCTATGAGATGTACTTTAGCATCCCTTTGTGTAGATGTAGGCATTTCATGGATGTTTTAAAGATTATACCTGCGTGTGGGTGTTGGGGAGGGCATGGCTCAATCCCTACGTTGCGCAAAGAGAATCATACAGGTGCGAGCAGCCGGTCCTCCAAACGCAAGGGGTCGCTGTGACACCTTGCGGCCGCTCCAGGTCACTCTCCTGTGGCTGCCCCGCCTTGGGCCCCAGGGCAGAGTGGGCGGGCACGACTGCGCCCAGGTCGCGAGGCGCCCTTCGACCAGCAGCGCCCGGGGCGGGAGGGTATAAATGGAGCGGTGGCTGCCCCAGCCGCCTCTCTCCGCCCCGGGTCGCAGCCGTCAGTGTTGCGTTTGGGCTCAGCAAGCCTGAAGCAAAAAAGAGAAAAAGCCTAAAAAAAATACAAAAAGCCTAGAAAACCTTAAAAAAAAAAGGAAGAAAAGAAGAAAAGAGGAAAAAAAAAGAAAAAGGGAAAAAAGAAAAAGAAGAAAAAGAGAAGGTGATAGCGACTTGTGCTGGGAGTCCGCGGGGAAGTGACTTTCGCAGCTTCCGGCCTGCCTGTCCGTCGGCGTCGGTCTGTCCGTCCGGTGGTGAGCCGTCCCCCTCGGCCCGGCCCGCCCCTGCACGCCTCCGCGCCGCGTGGCAGCCCCGCGCCCCGGCTGGCCGCACCACGTGTCCGCGCTGCCCTTCGCCGGCACCGGCAAAGATTTGGTTTCCCCCTTCCCGGGCCGCTGTAATTGTAAACCGCCGGGAGCCCGGGGCCTATATTTATCGCGAAACGCGTGTCCCCAGGGCCGCCGTGAGCGCAGCATCTGGCTGCCTCTTGAAAAAAATTTTTGCCTCCTTTGCAAGGGGATTCCCTACTTTAATTTTTTTAAGCTCCAGGCCAGGACAGCTGGAGAGCACAAACTCCAGGGGAGGGCCATATTGTTTTTGAGAGCCTTTTGTCTTGGGGCTTTTGCGGTCCCGTGCAAGTCGTCCCGCCTCGGAGCCTCCCTGCTCCAGCCTCTCGCCGGCGTCGCTGGTGCCACCTGTGCGCTGCGGCGCGTGCCACAGCTCTTCGGAGCCCCTTTTGTCCTGCAATAGGCCTTGTAAGAAGTCCTCCTGGCGGGGCTCGGGGTTGTGGGGGGTGGGGAGATGAACGCTGCAGCCAGCAGCTACCCCATGGCCTCCTTATACGTGGGCGATCTGCACTCGGATGTCACCGAAGCCATGCTGTATGAAAAGTTCAGCCCTGCGGGGCCTGTGCTGTCCATCCGGGTCTGCCGCGATATGATCACCCGCCGCTCTCTGGGTTATGCCTACGTCAATTTCCAGCAGCCAGCTGACGGTGAGTAGAAGCGGTGTGCATACATTTCGAGAAATTCCTGGGGACCTTGGGAGTTCAGTAGGCGGAGGCCAAACTGCCGGGGCTGGGGAACATACCAGCATGTTGCCAGAGAAACCTTGGATGGAAGCAAGATGCATAGGTTGAGAGCCAGGCGTGTGGTCATGACCCCGGCCGCTTCAGTCTTCCACTGCTTGCTAACCTGATGACCTTGGGCTACTGGGTGGGGGTGGGGTAGAACGGGGTTGGAACCCAAGAAGATTGTAAATCGGGATCTGAATAAAGTGACTTGGCTATTGTAGGGTGTCTGGCCCCACTCAGGTAGAAGTGGGTCTGCCGTAGACCCTGGATTGGCACTCAATGGATTGAAACAACACCGTGTAGGTTGCAAACAGCAAGCTCTAACCTGAGCTGACTGATGCTTTGCAATGGCTTTAGGGCCGTGGGAAGGAAGGAGAGAGCACTTTCATGCAGTAGCCTTGAGGGGAGTCGCTACTGTCTCCAGAAGCTTCTTCCAGGCCAGACCCCCACGCCCTATCATTTGCTTAGGGGGGCTTGTTTGCTGTGCTGCTTTGGGGACTTGTTCAGCAGCACGAAGCTCTAGCGATGTAGAGAACAGTACCTGGGAAATCTAGGAAGGTGTCACTTGAAATGTCCTGGGCACTTTGTCTCACATGTACTTGTCAAAACCCGTTTTGAAGGAAAAAGTACATCAAGTTGGGCTTCCAGGGAGGGTTTGCCACCCTGGTGAAGTGTAGACTGCGAGCAAGCCACACAAATAAGCCCAGAAACCTAATCGGGTGCTGCACATGACTCCAGATTAAAAGGGACCAACTGTAGAAACTGGAGTGGGGGCAGGGGCAGGACACACCCCATTCTGTGGCAAAGCTCTCTAGGCTCCTAGCTCTGTCCCCACTTCATTAACTGTGAGGCAGAAGCTTCTGAGGCCAGTGGCTTGGTGTAGTTGAGATGGCAGGTGTTTCTACTATTAGCCAAAACACTTTCTATTGGCCACTGGGATGTAAGGGGGTTGTCACAGAGTCCCTTAGCTGTTGGCCCGCTCCCCTGACTTCTGAACAAAAGTTGTGTCTCTTAGAGATAGCAGAAGCCATTGGTCAGTGTGTCTGCCAGCACATACCTCTGTAAGACTTCTCCTGCTATAAATAAGTGCAGCCTGATTTGTCAAGCTAAGCTGACTCTGATGCTGTCTGAAATAGATCAGGAATTGTGTTGGAATGGGCTCCTTTCCTGTTAATATGATGGGAAAGTTAGTTTGCAAACTGTCTCCTGTAGCCTCTTGGTGCCAAGCTCCTCTCCTAGCTGACTCCCTGATCCGCCTGGCATTCCCCCCTAGCCAGTCCCCCCCCCCCTCACCCCCTACCGTGCTATGGGAAAGGTTGGGTGTAAATCAGTCCTTGGCTGATCCGCAGAGTTGAATTTGTTGAGCAGTTTTAGGGAGCTTTTCCTCTTTCTTGGCAGTGCTAGGGTCTCAGGCACATTGGGCAATTAACCTTGATACTAGGCATAAGCTAGTCTTTGTCCCTCTGAAGTAAGCATGGTAGGGTGAGAAAGAGGCTCACCTACTTTGTTTTTGAGACAAGGTCTCTTTCATGTAATCCTGGCTGCCTGGGAGCTCACTGTGTGAAGTAGACCAGGCCAGCCTCAAACTCAGATCCACCTGACCCTGCTTGTCCTGTGACTGGACTTTTCCCAGGAAGATGCAACATGCTACTCACCACAGATGGGAGTCCAGGACTGAGCAAAGTTCCAATACCACTGAAAGCCCAGCTTTATGAACCATGGGTTTTATTGGTGTTACTTGCAGGAATATGGGTGAAGGGTTCCTTGACAGACAGCTGCATCTCCAAGGCCCACCCCAGCATGGGTGATGACCGCTCACAGAGGTGGGGAATCTGGAGCACACTGCACAGCCTGCAGGCCGCTTAATTGAAGAGTGTCCTGTCCACGCGCCTCAGTTGTCTAGACCTTCAGGCTGCTGATTGGCTCTTGTCTGCTTTTTCCAGGAAGCTGGTCTGGTCTTGACAGTTTTTTGCCACTTTCTGAGAGTCTTGGCAACCCAGCTTCCTTCCCTCTGAGGAGGCTATCAGCTTTTATTGCAGGGATGGCCCCAGTGAATCTGGTCAGTTTCAGGAACTTCCTGATGCTAATGTGGGTTTTTGCCTTTCTGCTTGTCTGGATGGACTGTTTCAGCCACATGGGACGATTACACCATGACTCTGCTGGGCTTAAGAGCCCCGTGCCCAGCTGTCTGATTTGACTGTTTTTCTGACAGTCACCTCACTCACCCAGGTTGATCTCGAACTTGTAATCTTCCTGTGCTGTGGTTTTAGGCTTGTGCCACTGTACCCTACCTTTGACCCTGTTTTAATCTTCTTATAGAGGGTGCTTAAGTCATGTCATTGCTATAGTGAGGTCACTGGTCACATAAGGAAAAGTGTTCGCCATATCTGGGCATCTTTGCCACAAGTGGAGAATGTCATTGGTCCTCTAGTGCCTGGTAGGCTTGGTTGAGCAGTCAAGGAGCAACCCTACCTACTAGATAGAAAGGGCATCTGAATTCTTAGGATTCCATAGAATTCTAATTAAACCTTTGAAAGGCCTAGGCACCTCCAGGCTTTAAGGGCTGAGCTCTTGGATAAAGGTGTGGCAGTTTATCCTTCCTCTTTAAGTTTTGTTTTTCAGGTATAAAAATAGGCAAGGCGTGGTAGTAGAACTCCCGCTGTAGCTGACTGAACTCTCTTGAGTTCAAGGCCAACCTGGTCTAAATATAGGATCTAGGACAGTCAATACTGTAGAGAGACCCTGTCTGGAAAATAACAGGGAGAATAATGGTGAGGACCCTGGTGTCCTGAAGCCATCTTGATATTTTTCTAGGAATTAGTTCAGTAAACTTTCTGGCATGGTGGCCGACATCTTAGTTGGTCAGCATTCTTAATTAACGGGTGTTCCTCCTTGACAGCTGAGAGGGCCTTGGACACCATGAACTTTGACGTGATTAAGGGAAAGCCAATCCGCATCATGTGGTCTCAGAGGGATCCCTCTTTGAGAAAGTCTGGTGTGGGAAATGTCTTCATCAAGAACCTGGACAAATCTATAGACAACAAGGCACTGTACGACACTTTCTCTGCCTTTGGAAACATCCTGTCCTGTAAGGTAAGCATCATCTAAATGATGTTAGCTGAATAATTACTGCATCTTGAAAACAAGATAAACTATAGCTGGGTGTGGTGTGTCCTCAAGGCTGCTGAGATAGGAGCTATCTAGGGAGTTCAAGGCTAGCCCGGGGTATAGAAAGACTCAAAGCTGGATAGCATCAAAGGAAGGGTGCCCTAGAATTGGAGACAATTGGGTGTGATAACTTAAATTCTGGAAATGGATTTTCTTTCAGTCCTGGGATTGAACACAGACCAATGCAAATGTTCTACCACTGAGGGTGTTTTGGTCTGGTTTTAGTGTTTCTTATTAGCATCTGTAGTGGTTTGATTATGGCATTTCATGTATATGCAAATGTATCTATCATTCCCCATTACTTTAGCCTCCTCCCCATAATCCATCCCTAGTTCTTGACTAGACCACTGCTGTGTCCTGTTGTGTCGTGTGTGTGTGTGTGTGTGTGTGTGTGTGTGTGTGTGTGTGTGAGAGAGAGAGAGAGAGAGAGAGAGAGAGAGAGAGAGAGAGAGAGAGAGAGAGCCCAAGACCCAATTCATTGGGGTCATTCTATGACCTCCTCCCCCTTTGCTGTGTAAAGCCCGTGGGATCCAGCTTTACCCCTAGAGACATGGCACCGAGGTGTCTAGTGAGGCCTTGGATCTGTGATTATCCTGAGTTTCAGCATCCTGAGTAGCTGTTGATAACTCTCACCCACTAAGCTGTATGGCACTCTGGAAATGGAATCAAAAGCTTAGCCGCAGCCCTGTATAACCCACGGGGTTTTTTTTTGTTTTTTTTTTTTGTTTGTTTGTTTTCTTTTTGTGTAGCCTTGGCTGTCCTAGAACCATCTCTAGCTCGGGCTAGCCTACAACTCACAGATGGCCTGCCTTTGCCTCCGGAGTGCTGGGGTTAAAGTGTGACCCCATACCAGGTGACTTAGAACTCTGTATGGCATATAGCCAAGGATGACTGAACCTCTGATGTTTGTGCTGCTAGCTCCCAAGTGCTAAGATGCTTGTGTGGTACAGGGCTTACATTCCAGGCAAGCAGTCTGCCAGATGAACTCCAGATAAGTGTGAGGTGTTCTGTGTGCCTCACTACCCACTTTGGGCAGTTTGAACAGTTTTCATTTGGAACTGGGGGCGTGGGGACACAAGCCTGTTGTTTCCCAAACCTACTCAACTCCGAGGCATTGGTTAACTGTGCTCTGACCTTCACGTGGTGGCTCTTTACAATTTCAGCACTTGAGACTTAATTTTTTTGTGCATTTGGAAAACACTCTTCTGAGCACCTTGGTTTATACCTGGATTTTTCCTGGATTTGGTTTTTTTTTCCCATTTTCTGTGCTGATGATTGAACCCAGGGCCTTGCTAAGTGCTTTGTGGAGCTCTACAACTGAGCTACAGTCTGCAGTCCCTGCCCATGAACAACCAGATTGTATCATGGTCTGTTCATGGATCACAGGGAGTGAACCTGGCTATAGGCTTAGAGGCAAACGCTTGTACTCAGTGAGCCATCACCCTCCCCTAGCCTCCCTCCCCACTTTAAGCAGGACCTTAACCTCTAGGCGGGCCTCACGCCATGTCTCGTGAACATGAAACTGTTCCCTATCCCAGGTGCTGGTATTACAAGCTCATCACCAGCCAGATTTTTTTTTTTTTTAATTATTTTAAATGAGAGAGCCAGGCAGGGCAGGAAACCCATTTGGTAAAGTGTGTGCTGGATAGGGAAGGATCTGAGCTTGATCCCTCGAACCCATGTTAAAAAGCATGGGGCTGTGCATGATTGGTATCAGTGTTGGAGAGACAGACATAGGATCCCTGCGGCTGTGTCAGTCTGATGGAGACACCCCGCATCCAGAAAGCCATTCGAGGCTCACCTTGCTGGCACAGAAACACGAAGCGGGTTGGAAGGAGACTGACTAACTGTGGCAGCCAACTGGAAGCGGGGGTCCTTGGTGGTGCTGGGTGCCGTGGGGCGTTGGGTCCCAGTGGGTGCATCTGGCCAGCGGCACCCAGGCGCTCTGCCTTTCCTTCGGCAGGTGGTTTGCGATGAGAACGGCTCTAAGGGCTATGCTTTTGTCCACTTCGAGACCCAGGAGGCCGCCGACAAGGCCATCGAGAAGATGAACGGCATGCTCCTCAATGACCGTAAAGTGTGAGTGTCCCAGTCTGGAGCGACAGCCATCGCATGAGCCAGCCGTGGCCCCACCTCGGTATTAACTGGCACACACAAGGCGGCTGCTGGTTCTCCCGGCCCAAGTGTGGCCTGCTCCTACCTCTCCACTCCAGGGCTGGTGAGTCTCCCTGTCCCAGCCACGGCAGCCCTTTTGACTTGCCGCAGTCGGCTCCCTGCCCGAGCCATGGCCTGCCTGCTGCCTCTCCCTTAAGGCCTTCGTCTGGGTTCTGTGAGCATCGGCAGGTGGGGCTGGCTAGGAGACAGTGCTGAGCCCACTCTGAGCAGGGGCCTTGGCCAGCGGCAGAGTGGAGAGGCCCTTGGCTGACCAGGAGCTGGATGTTAGCTACACAACCTCAGCTTTCCTTTGGCTCGTTGCTGCCTGTGGGGCTCTGGCTAGTTTTTGGCACCAAATTGTCCTCTAGTTCTTTCCTCTGAGCTGCAACATTTCACTGCCCATTTAATTGGCATACAGTGAAGACGTGTCCGTCCCTTTTCGGAGACACTGCATGACGTCACTACTGTGGGGCTGGGGACAGAACTTAGCAGAGCCATGTGGGGAAAGGCATTTTGCATTTTGTACTATTACATTTTGGCTATTACAAACCCCAATCATTTCTGTCCTTTGGGGTGTCGAATAGACAAGGCTGTGTTTATGTCCGTGTGTCGGGTGTGTGGAAATATTTTCCTGTTAAGGTTACCAAACGATAGAGTGAGAGAGCAAAGGTCACCTGATTGCAGCCGTCTCACTGCTGGACTAACCACTGTTAACAGTTTGGCTTGTATCCTTCCAGACATTTTCTATGCATTTACATAGATGCACAGAAATGAACGTTTTAAAAACATGGCCGTCAGGTTCCTTCACGAAGGCAGTGTGATGTGGTAGGAGTGGCCCTGGTCTGAACCAGGAGCCCTGGGACTGGTCCTTGCAGGACAGCCCTGCCTCTTTCTTTTTCTGCTGGGGACTTGGGGCATCTGAGCTTGTTCTCGTGGTGGACGGGGTCCTCGTGTGTTTTAACCTCTCCTGTCAGCCTTTAATCTGCATTCCTTTGGGCCCCTGGACATCATGTTTTGTTCCTTCTGAGTAATCGCGGTTATCCATGGTCTCTCTGTAGGTTTGTGGGCAGATTCAAGTCTCGAAAAGAGCGGGAGGCCGAGCTTGGCGCCAAGGCCAAGGAGTTCACCAACGTTTACATCAAGAACTTTGGAGAAGAGGTGGATGATGGGAATCTGAAAGAGCTCTTCAGCCAGTTTGGTAAGTTGAGGTCTAGAGTCCACGTTACACTGACTATCATCAGCTCAAGACATAGTCTCTTTTCACTTAAACAAGGCACTTAGCTCGCTGGGAGTGAATATGGAGTACAGGCCTTCTTCTTTTGGCTTCATCTCTGCTTTTTCCTTTGTAAGGCTATCCCAGAAGCTTGGTTGGGTTTTAGACCAGATGTGGTACCTCTTTCTGTCTCACACCCATCTGGGCTCAGCCGGAGATTTGCTTCAGCTAGTTAGTAGCAAGAAGTCTCTTGTAATCCTCTGGTAACCGTGGCATCACTCGCTGTTCTGTTCTTTGGTGATAGGTAAGACCCTAAGTGTCAAGGTGATGAGAGACTCCAGTGGGAAGTCCAAAGGCTTTGGCTTTGTAAGTTACGAGAAACACGAGGATGCCAATAAGGTGAGCACGCTGTGAGGGTTGGGAAGGACCTGTGGGCGGTGCCCCGTGCTTGGTAGAGCAGCTAGAGTGGGCTGGGTAGTGTAGTGGTGACTGTGCAGCTCTGCCCAGCATCAGAAATAATGCCTGTCCACAGTTAATGTATCTGCTAACTTGTGTCACCTCAGATACTGTTGGAAGATGAGGACAGATAGAGGGTTGTTCCCATTCTTGGCTAGGGAAACTGAGTCCTTTTGACTGGGAAGGGCATTGTGCTGGACCCTTAACCTACAAAGGGACCTGAAAAGTTGAATGTTGCCAGATCATTAGTCAAGACTCATGGCCTTTGTCTAAATTCATACAAATACGGGGTTTGGAGACCACCGCTACCCCACCCCTCTGCACTAAATCTTTCCCAGGCCTGCTGCTTGGTGCTGGTCTGGGGACAGACAGTGCTATAGTAGAGCAGAGGAAATCCAGACGGGTCGTTTCCATCTGTCCTGGGGCCTGTCTCTACAACTCTGCCACACATCTCCATAGATGTTTTGAAGACCCTGAAGCTAGGGGTGGGAGTTAAGAACCTGTGTCTGGACCAGTAACTCGTTTAGATTTTAACCCCACGCCCCACGTTAGTGCGATTATAGTGCAGCAGGCTTCAGAGGTCGAATAACGCAGGTTGTCGGTCCGGCTTGGATGTTTGTTTTTCTTGGTGTACTGGACTCTGCTCCAGAAGACCACCATGTCTCTGCATTACACATGTCTTCATTAAAGACGTGTATGTTTCTCTCCAGGCTGTGGAAGAAATGAATGGAAAAGAAATGAGCGGGAAAGCCATATTCGTGGGCCGAGCACAGAAAAAAGTAGAGCGTCAGGCTGAGCTAAAGCGGAGATTCGAGCAGCTGAAGCAGGAGAGGATTAGTCGGTACCAGGTGCGCTGGGCCGCCTTCTAGACAGCGCTGATGTGGAATGTTTGAAGTGCCCCGTAGTATTGTAGACTTCTGTGGGGGCTGGGCAACCCAACCGCACTTTTTCCCCTGTAAAGGTCAGGTTTAAAGGTTGTCACCTACCAAATCATTGTGGAGCAGGGACAGTGATTCAGGCCAATTGAGGTCTGAAACTGTCCACTTACTGCTCTTTGCTGTGTGGGTTCCTTTTCCCTAAATTGATGCCCCTTTTGGAATAGCAGCTAAAAGAACCCTGTGGAGTAAGTGGTTGGCCAGAGCGAGTGCTTATGGAAAAGGTGGCTTCACTCATAGCTCTGATTGCTTTAAGGCAAGAAAGACTTGCTCACCATGGGCTTATATCAGAGGTAGGTTTTTGTTCTGTTCTAAGGCAGGGTTTTACTCTTAACAGAGGGTGGCCTGAAGGAAGTCCCTGTCACCTTAGGCTGGCGCTCTCGGCAGCCCTCCTTCCTCAACAGATGTGGGCCCAACTCTGGAGCTCCAGCTTTTAGGCTTGTGTTTTAAAGTTAGGGTCTGTAGCCTAGGTTGGCCTCCTGATTTCAGGGGTTATATATACAGGCAAGAGTTTTTGTTTGGTTGGTTTTGGTTTTTTGAGACAGGGTTTCTCTGTGTAGCCCTAGCTGGCCTGGAACTCACTCTGTAGACCAGGCTGGCCTCAAACTCACCTGTCTCTGCCTCTTGAGTTACTGGAATTACAGGCATGCACCAACCCCTGCCTGACTACAGGCAAGAGTTTGAGCTTGACAGGTTCCTAAGTATGTGGTTCTGGGCTCTACACTTGGGAAGTGACTGTCTAGAGATGTAATTAACAGTAATCCCCTCTCCAGGGAGTGAATCTCTACATTAAGAACTTGGATGACACCATTGATGATGAGAAATTAAGGAAAGAGTTTTCTCCTTTTGGATCAATCACCAGTGCAAAGGTAATAGCGTGTGCTAGTGTGGGTTTGGAAACAATTTTCTGTTGAGTTAATGATGTTAGTTAATTGTGTTGGTGGTGCAGAGCACAGTGTTCTAGCATATTACTCCTTGCTTCAGATGCCCCTGAGAGTCATGCTCTGAAGAGGTAGGCTTGTGATATGATGTGATGTCTACTTTCATTGGAGCTTGGGAGTCTGGTCCAGTTTCTTCCCCCCACCCCCTTGTAATCCCCACAGCACTCAAATCTTTCCCAGGCCTGCTGCCTGGTGCTGGTCTGGGGACAGACAGTGCTATAGTAGAGCAGAGGAAATCCAGATGGGTCGTTTCCATCTTGTCCTGGGGCCTGTCTCTACAACTCTGCCACACATCCCCCTTGAGAATGGGGTTGTTTTAAAGATTTAGTAGGCCTTTGACAGGAAAGTTTGGCTTGGCAGCCGTGGTTACGTAGGTGTGGTCTGCAGCAAGTCTTTGGCACTTAGGGAGTGTGACAGACTGGTGTCTAGAGGTGTAGTGGGTCATGACCTGACACAGTTTACTCCTTGGTAGAGGCACAGCAGCTGCCACAGACTATAGGTAATAAGAAGGGAGGTTGGGTGGTCAGGTGGGCTATGTTTGGCTTTCTGTGTGAGGTGTTACCATTTGTATTGGTGTGGGTTTTTCATTGGTTGTATTTTTCATATTGGGTCTGGCTATGTAGCCCTATTTTAGAACTACGTAAACCAGGCTGGCCCAAAAACTCAGATCCGCTTGCCTCCTGGATGTGGCAAGAAGGTGTATGTATGCCACTATGCCCTGCTGTGGGATGTTTTATTTAAATGATATCCTTCTGGCAAACACTGTGAATGGCTGTGAAGGTGATGTAATATAACTGCATTGACAGCCCTGGCAAACTTTTTCTGGTTCCTCTTGGTGTCACCCACCAAGGTGTCCTGTTGGTGTATCCCACTGCAAAGTCCTATGCCTTAAAGTCCCAGGCGCCATTTTCAGGCCAACAGCAGGGAATGGGAAAGCAGTGAGTGACCCTTCAGTGAAGGCAACATCGCAGGCTCTGCAGAAGACCAAGGACCGGCAGCTGTGACACATTCTTATAGAATGTTGTCTTGTAGAATGTGGGGACTGGGGGCTGGTGGGACTATGATTAGAATCTGGGTTTTTTGACCTCCAGACAACTGCCTCCCAGTGGCACCCCAGTCATTAACCTGGAATAAACCTAAGAAGCTCAATTATCAGTTTTTTAACGCGTGTGTTGTGGTCTTGAGTGGAGCCTCCCGAGTGCTGAGCTAGCCCAGCGGGGTTTTGTTTGCCTTTCCTTCAGGTCTCTGCACCTGTGCCTTCCTCACCACACAACTCAGCAGCTGGTCTCTTTTTGTAGGTGATGCTAGAAGAAGGAAGAAGCAAAGGGTTTGGTTTTGTCTGTTTCTCCTCTCCTGAAGAGGCCACCAAAGCTGTCACCGAGATGAACGGACGCATTGTGGGCTCCAAGCCACTGTACGTCGCCCTGGCCCAGAGGAAGGAAGAGCGGAAGGCTCACCTGACCAACCAGTATATGCAGCGCGTGGCCGGGATGAGAGCACTCCCTGCCAACGCCATCTTAAATCAGTTCCAGCCTGCCGCTGGTGGCTACTTCGTGCCCGCAGTTCCGCAGGTGGGTGTGCTGGGTGATTGTGGCAGCCGAGGAGAGGGATTTTTGGGTACTAGTGTTCAAATAAGAAGGAGGGATTAACGTGTGATCATTAAATTACCAGGCCTTCGCCTTTTGAGTAGAGTGCCTTTCACTCAAATAATTAGCCTAGTAGTGAGGGGAGGGAGATGAAACTCTGGTGAGGGTTCAAGTTCTTAAGATTTGGTGCTCCTCCCCCTCCAGGCGCAGGGAAGACCTCCATATTACACGCCTAACCAGTTAGCACAGATAAGGCCGAATCCACGCTGGCAGCAAGGCGGGAGACCTCAAGGTAGGTGGCAGGGAGCAGGGCTTTGCTGGCCAGGGTGTGCCTGTCTGGTTGCACCTGCTCCTGCAGCCCAGCACCTGGTCCACGTTGGCTTGTCCCTGATGAGCGCCCTCCCTTCTAGGCTTCCAAGGGATGCCAAGTGCCCTGCGGCAGTCTGGGCCTCGTCCAGCTCTTCGACATCTGGCTCCAACTGGTAATGCTCCGGCCTCTCGTGGCCTTCCTACTACCGCTCAGAGAGTCGGTGAGCAATCGGACCTGTCGGAGCGTGGCCGGGGCGGGGGGGATCACTGGCTCTGCTGGGCCTGGTCAGGCTGGGTCTCGGTTTCCTGAGTCCTTAGCTGTGTGCTTAGGTAGTAGGTTCGCTCAGGAGCAGTGATGATGTGGGGGTGCGTTACTTGGAACAGTCTTTGCTCTTCGGGTGCCATGTATGTGAAAGGTGAATCGGAAGTCTCTGGATCAATATACAAGCAACATGCTGTTGAGGGCGGGGGACAAGCTTTGGATTGTGTCGTTCTAAATGTGCAAAGACTTCTGTGGTGTCCTTTGACCCCGTGAGGGGGACATGTCTGATCGTGTGTTGGAATTCTTCCATGAGACGTGGCCAGTTGGGCATCTGCTGCCACCACTGATGTGCGTTTGCTGGTCTGTTGTAGGGTCTGAGTGCCCGGACCGCTTGGCTATGGACTTTGGTGGGGCTGGTGCCGCCCAGCAAGGGCTGACTGACAGCTGCCAGTCTGGAGGTGGTATTGGGTGTACACAGAAGGGGGAAAGCTGGGATTTGACGGGCCTTTGCCCAGGCTGATGCGCTTTAATGACCCCCGTTCTCTCCACAAGGCGTCCCCACAGCTGTGCCAAACCTCGCGCCTCGGGCTGCTGTTGCCGCCGCTGCTCCCAGGGCTGTGGCTCCGTACAAGTATGCCTCCAGTGTCCGCAGCCCCCACCCCGCCATTCAGCCGCTGCAGGTGAGGCCCATTGGCTGTGGGCTGTGGAGGCACTTGTCCTAACTCTGCTGTTTTAGAGATGCCTTTTCACTCCTCTTGTTAACAGGTGTTAAATGCCTGCTCTTCCTTCTGTCAGGTGATTCAGGCACTGTCCCTGAGAGCAGCAGGCTTGATTGAAAGCCTTCTGATTGTTAGTGGCTCAGAAATACTGAGAAGCAGCTGCTGCTTCTCGTCCCCGCTTGCGCTGCTCGGGGAGTCTCTGGGTTACCTTCACCTCCAGCGACCTAATTGATCTTGTCAGTTGGTAACCTCTAACTTGTCTAAGACTCAGCTTCAGCGCTAGGGACGGGCTCAGCTGTCTGTCTATAAAAGGCTCAAACGCAGACTTGCATGCCCAGAACCCTATCAAAAGGACTGGGGAAGTGGGCAGTGGGTACAGTGCGTATGTACCATGGAGACATGAGTTCTGTCTGGTCCTAAGCACACATACATGTAAGAGCTGGCATTGTGGAGTCAGACAGATGCTTGGATTTACAGGCTGGCCAGTGGAGCTGGACTAGTGAACTCTAGGTTCTATGAGAGGAAGACAGACACCTGAGCGTCCTCTGGCCTACACCCGTGCACATGACACATGCACACACGGCACAGAAAGAGCTGGGCAGCGTGTAATGTCAGGATTGGAGATCCCTGAGGCGTGCCGGCCAGCTCACCTAGCCTGCTGCTGGGCAGATTCCAGACCAGGGAGGTACTCTGTTAAGAAAGGTTAATGGGGTGGTGTCTGAGGAACAAGCCCCAAGGTTGACCTCCCCTGCCTACATCATCACATATACAGAAACACCCAAAAGAAGAGGCTTCACAGAGCGTTCAGAGTTGCCTAAGCTGTGAGCCAAAGTACAGCCGGCTGCTTCAGAGCTTTGCCACAGCTTGCTCTGACTGGGCCTTGCTCAGACACCTGAGCAGTGCAAACTGCTTTTGTGCCCCGTGGTGTTTCCTTCCTCTGCAGTCTCTCCAGTGGGGGTTTCTTGGAACTTAGAACTAATCCACCTGTAAGGCCTTTTGGGGCTCTAGCAACACTGTTGCATATTAATAATCCTCAAGTAACTCATATTTAAAAAATACCTGGACCAAGCCCCAGTCTGGTAGGGAAAAGTTAGCCAGGATATTGACATGTCATAGAATCCTAATGCTGGGGCGGGCAGTGGAGACAAGAGGAAGGATTAGGACTTGAAGGTCAGCAAACATTACCTAAGGGGGGGCAATGAGGAATGTTTTGATTCTCACTCTTTGGCTGCTGGCTCCATATGTGCTGGAATAATGTGAGGGGAAGAGCGGAGAGAGGCCTGCACACACAGGCGTTTACTGTGAGACTGGCCTGGCCTTGTAATCCCAGCTCTTGCCTGGCACTTGGAGGCAAGGGGATCAAGAATTCAATCAAGGCCGGCCAAGACTACATGAAAAATATACATCTTGTCTCCTGAGGCCTGTTTTTCACTGCAGGGCCTTGCGTTATGAAGCAGGCTTGGTCAGGACCTTGGCCTTCCCTTTCCGATAGCTTGCCATGCACAGCTAGTTTATGCCGCACACCATTCTATCTTCACGGCCCTTGTTCGCCAGAGACAGGACTGCCGCCCCTGCTCCACATGGTCTTCCTTAGTGCTAACCCCACTGTGTGTCTTGGCTTGCAGGCCCCCCAGCCTGCGGTCCATGTCCAGGGTCAGGAGCCCCTGACTGCCTCCATGCTGGCTGCGGCACCCCCCCAGGAGCAGAAGCAGATGCTGGGTAAGTTTGCATGCTTGCAGGAGAGAGCCGGGTGTCAGTTTGGGGTCACTGGGATTGGACACTGTTGTGATGACAACTGTTCCGCCCACAGGGGAGCGTTTGTTCCCGCTCATCCAAACAATGCATTCAAACCTGGCTGGAAAGATTACGGGGATGCTGCTGGAAATCGACAACTCCGAGCTGCTGCACATGCTCGAGTCCCCCGAGTCCCTCCGTTCCAAGGTGAGTGGCTTCCCAGACCCTGTGACAGACATCATTCAGTTTTGGGCCGTGAAGTTGGCGCTCAGGGAGAGAGGCCTGCTGCCCTCATGACCCCTCATGTCTGGGTGCCAGGGAAAGACAAGCGGCTGAGCACCTGGAGTGGCTCTCCGCACAGTCTCTGAACATCTGGGGGTCTTTCACAGGTGGATGAAGCTGTGGCAGTCCTGCAGGCTCACCATGCCAAGAAAGAAGCTGCCCAGAAGGTGGGCACTGTTGCTGCTGCTACCTCTTAGACAAGAAAAAAGTACGTTAACAGCTGATGTTTTCTGCCCCTTTGGGTTTTCAGATAGGGTCTTACCATATGCTCCAGGATGTTGGAGGCAGGGGGCTTAGATCCATAACACAGTTATGTCTGTAATCCCAGCTGCCTATGTGGCTAAGAAGCAATCACGAGTGCCCCGTTGCTAGTTGAGCAACACAGAAAGACCTCACCACTCACACAACAAAAGCAGTTCCCTTAAAAAGCATCTGATCGATCATGTGGCTTGACCACCGCATAAGAATGAATAATCTTCCTGGCCTGGCATAGTGACAGAGAAAGAAATAGTTGTCACAGTGACATCATAAAGCCAATCTGCTATCTATGCATATTTTGTAAGTACCTTTCTAGCTTGGCCTGAGGTGGTATGCCTGCTGCCTCACTGGGAGTGCAGTGTGTAGAGAGGGGTATTGGTATTTTAGTCTTAGAGAGCAGGCACAGACTGTAGTGACATCTGAGAGCTGTGGCCTCTGCCTGCAAGGTTTAGGAGAGAGTGAACTCTTGATAAAGGGAAGGGAAAGGCTTTGACAGAGTAGAAGACAGGCAGATGGGAGCAGCTAGTGCTGATGGAGCAGAGGTCTGGTTCTTTAACAAACAGGATTATTTGTGTTGCTGCTTCTCTTTTATAGGAGTCAAAAGCCAAATAACCCTTCATGGCACCCAGCTAAGGTCTAAAGACGGCCTAGTTTGTCTGTGGACCTCCATCTACACCAAGAACCAAGTTGCAAATTCAATAGGTCATTTTTGTATCAAAAAGGTCAATTATGAAGCACCTAGAATTTTTCAATTATAAGAATATATTCTCTGGGTTTTGTTGTGGCCCAGATGACAACTTTTTTTTTTCTATTGTGGATTCTGTTTTTTCCCCCATCCCAGAAATTGGTTTTGATGTACCCAAGACTTAAGTTTCTCAATAAAGGAAATAAAATCTCTATAAATCTGGCTGCTGTATTTGTGTTGCCAATTAGTTTTATTCTATAATTTTGGGCTTTTGCTAGAACTACTGTTGAACTCTGAATATATTAAATGAATTTAGTTTTCCTTATTTCCTAGAATTGGGTTAGCAACGTGGAGATTTAAATGTGGGGCTGGAGTGGGGCCTGCCTGGCATGTGCCAAAGCTCATGGCCAACACCTGTGACCCCAGCTGGAATTGGAGTGATCAGGAGTCCAGGACAGTGACACCCGGTGAGTTTGAGCCGTAGACTGATGCTCACTGCACCCCATGGCAGAATCCTTACACTTGCATGTAGAGTGCTAAAATCAGGAAAGCTGAGGCCCTGTAGGATTGCTGCAGACACGCTGCTAGCCCATTGGCCAAAGCCTCCGCCCTCTTCACTGGAGTAAAGTTAAGGTTTATCTCCCGTTGTTACCTCACCCTACTTACGTCAGCGTGCAACAGTCCAGCTTCTGCAGCCAGGCTTCAGCTCTGGGAAAATGCTCAGGTGTCCTGTGATGTCAGATCCCAAGTGCTGGCCGCAGTCAGCTGCCCTCCTGTCTTTCCAGCCAAGCCTGCCTTAGGGCCAAGGGTAGTTTCGCTTAAGAGTTGGTCTCCTTTTAAGTAACAGGTCCCAAAAGCCCAAACTTGTTTTATGACAGTGTATGTGGATACTCTTGGGTCCAAAAACTAGGAGCTAGAGTTGGTTGAGGATTCTGACTCTGGTCCTCTGGAAGAACAATCTGCTCTTAAAAAGCTAAATTTCTAGCCTAGTTTTAATATTTTTGGACACATTGAGGCTTAAAACCATCTTAACTTTAGGGGTTCTGAGACCTCTGCCCTCCTTGGGCTCCTTCACACATATACACCACACAGCTACAGTTCTATCTTAAAGATGGGGGATGTTAGAGATCACCTGACCTTTGACCTCTGGTTGTCACTCAAACTGATTACACAAGTGATCACACCCTTAGGCCACCGGCATGGCAGATTGGGTGCTTTAAATGGTTATCAGAGGTTTGGTTGCACTTCGGCAAAGTAAGTTTTACTGAGCAAAAAAAATCGCAGTGTTGTAGGACTGTCCTTTTGGAGCCCGCAGCAGGGATCTTTGTTCCCTTCTAAGGCTTATGTCACTTACATGTGGCCTCTGTCTTTGCACCCTGCTGGGACAGTTGAGTCTGTAACTGCCTGAGAGTCTCTGAACCTGAGATTGGCTGCGTTCTGCCTGCCCCAGCTCTGCAGTTTTGAGTACGAGCCACTGTGACTCCCGGAAGCCTCAGGGTTGTGTAGCAGCTGCTCTGACTACTGAGCTTCCCAGAGAACACTTGCATATTTGTGGCCCAGTGTTTCCTCTGGTCTCTGCTCAGCATTTTGTTTTTCCGTGCTGATATTAAACTCTTAGGCATATAATTTCCTTCCTGTACATACGTGTAATCAGGCTTTTTATATACACTTGGGTTTATATGTACATAAGGAAGATAAGATTCTTTTTCACTCAGCACCAGTTGAGAGAGACAGGTCCTTATGCCCCATTAACTCCTAAATCCTTAATTTTTTAAAGTTTTATTGTTACTTTCACTGAGTCACCCTGGCTTCTAACTGCCTCTTCCTGATCGAAGGTGTGAAGCCCGATTTTAATATATTTACTAAAAAAAGTAGACTCAGTACAGGCACACTTTTCGGGACTTCATGAGGTTAGAGTGACCAGTGGCTTTTCTTTCTCAGCTGAGGGTTCAGCCTGTGTGTGCTCTTACCTGCATCTCTTTGTTCCACTTCATTTGAAGCCATTTTCCAGGGTTTTTAAGGCTGTGTGGCTTAAGATGTTCCCCTGTGGGCTCAGCGGGCAGGTACTCCCTCATGATTACATCTAAGACACATGTTCTGAAGGGAACAGCACAGACGTGGCACAGTTTGTGTGTCCCCTGAGGAAGTACACGGAGCGGACTCAGAGATACCCGCCGTCACTTGGTCAAGTCACAAAGTCAATCAGTCTTCATTTTTGAGAGTTTTTCTTTCCTCACAGGGTCTCACTGTTGTAACCTGGAACTTGAGATTCTCCTGTCTCAGCCTGTCTGAATGCTGAGACTACAAGGCCTACATCATTATGCGCGTCTTGTTATTAATAATAGTAAGAGCATTTCATATGGTGGCCGTGGCTGTATGGAACTTGTGATCCATAGAACAGCCTAACCGGGAGGGCACTGCCTCCTGAGTGCTAGGATTAAAGGTGTGTACCACTGTCAATTGGTTTTTCAAGATGTAGGGTTTCTCCATGTAGCCCTGGCTGTCCGGATCTCTCTAAATCAGGCTGGCCTTGAATTCAGGCCACATTAAAGAGAGTAAAGTCATGTGCTGCCACTGGCCCACCTTTCTTCTTTTTTTAAATGAAGACTACCTTACATCTGCTAGTAAAACCAGGCTTGAGAGCTGCCTTGGTGGTTAAGAGCACTCTTGCACCTGAGGTCCTGGGTTTGATTCCCGTGGCTCACATGTCCTGTAATTTCACGTCTAGGTATCTGATACCTTCTGACCTCTATGGGCGCCAGTGGTATACAGGCATACGTGCAAGCAGAACACCTGTCCACACACTTTAAAGTTCTAAAGGTTGAAAACCACACCAAGAATTCTACATGAAGTTGCTTTTGCTCGTGATAGGTCTGCCTGTTTTAATTATGCTTTTTGTTGCTGGAGTGACCCTGGGGAGGAAGGGTCTCTGTTTCTCACTGCAGGAAAGGCATGCTCATGGTGCAGGAGCATCCGATGGGCAGAACCAGGAGCAGGCATCATCTTCAAAGACCATCCCTAGTGACTCAGTGTGGCTGTCCTCATACCCTAAAGATTCCCCCCACCTCCCAAAACAGTACCATTAGCTGGGGAGTCTTAATCATGCAAACTGCACTAACCAATCTGAGCAAATCCTTAGGTTTTGTTTTGTCCTTTTCAAATACAAATATTCTTTCTGAACTTTTCTTCTTTTGTGTAGAAGCTTCTGGAATTCACTCAGTATTAGGTCTTGGCTACCTTGCCCTTACCTAGTCCATAGCTAGACTGACCATCATTGACTCAGTCAGGGCCCTGTTCATGGCCTTGTAGGCAGTGTCTGTTATAATAGTTAACATTTAGAGGTATGATGTTTAGCCAGAACTCCCCTGAGAACTCCTCCTGACACCAAGTGGAAATAGGATTCTGGGAGTCGTCCAGTGAGTTTGTCAGGCTTCCTTACAGTGCATGGGTGATGGATTACCGACAGGAGGTGTCCTCAGACAGCTGCAGTGGAGAACATAGCAAGGATGGATGGTTTCCCCACAGGCATAGAAATGGAGTGTCCCCCTCCCCTCTGATAACCTTCCCCAACTTGTATACTCTAGAATTTGCTGAGACCCTGAGTCCACAAGCCACATGCAGTTAGGGCAGAACTGCATGCAAATGGTGTGTATGTGTGCCGGTTAGTCTCCAGAAGGTGCCCTTGCAATGATCTTCCAAGCACCCTCCAGAATGAAGGTGATTGATTTCTTGTAGGTGATATGATAAATCAGATGGAGGTCATAACACATCCAACAGTCTTCAGGGTAAATTCCTAGAATTAGAATTACTGGATCAAATTACTATAAAGACACAGGCTACAGTGGTGTATGCTTTTAATCCCAGGACTTGGCAGGCAGAGGCAGGTGGATCTCTGATTTTGAGACCAGCTTGGTCTACAGAGTGAGTTCCAACACAGCCAGAGATACCAAAGATACATAGAATCTATCTTAAACAAAAAGACTTATTGTTAGTTATCTGTGCTGTGTGTATACATGTCGGTGAGTGCAGGTGCCCGAGGAGGCCAGAAGAGGGCGTCTGAGCTCCCAGAGCTGGAGTTACATACCGCAGCTTTATTTTAGTTTTGGGACTGTGTAGATTAATTGGTCTCAAACTAGCAGGAATCTTCCTGCCTCAGACTCTCAAGTATTTTAGGTATGTGTGGTGGTTTGAACAGGTTTGACCCCCAAAGACTCATGTGTTTGAATGCCCATGGGGAGTGGCACTATTAGGAGCTGTGGCCTTGTTAGAGTAGGTGTGGCCTGTTGGAGGAAGTGTATCACTGTGGGGGAGGGCTTTGAAGTCTCCTATACTCAAGCTCTGCCCAGTGTGAAGTCCAGTTTCCTCCTTGCTGTCTTTGGATCAAGATGTAGAACTCCTGTCTCCTCCAGCACCACATCTGCCTACATGCTTTCAGCCATGATGATAATGGACTGAACCTCTGAACTGGAAGCCAGCCCCAATTAAATGTTTTCCTTCATATGAGTTGCTTTGGTCATGGTGTCTCTTCACAGAAATAAAACCCTAAGGCAGTGTGCCACCACTATCTTTAAGACATTTTAAAAGTTTATTTTATTTAATTGTGTGTGTGTGTGTGTGTGTGTGTGTGTGTGTGTAAGCAAGTGAGTGCAGGTGCCTCCATGGCCCAGTGATATCCAATCTCCGGGGCACTGTGGTTACAGGTGGTTCTGAGCCATCTGATATGGGTGCTGAGAATCAAACTCAATCCTCAGCAAGAACATATGTGTTCTTACCTGCTGAGCCATCTCTCCAGTCCCTTTCCAACTTAGTTTTCCCCCATGTTGGAGCTGGGCACTGAAGCCGCCAGGCATGCTGTATATACAGCACTACCCCCTGAGCCAGATGTTTAATCCTAGATCCTGCATGTCTTTGGATATTAAATAGTGTGTGGTATCTGAGGCACACAGACATTTCTCTTGGTTATCAAGCTGTGGTTTTTATTATTTTACTTTGTTTATAATGTATTTTTGCTGTGTGAAGACTTGTTTTTAGGGGCTGGAGAGATGGCTCAGTGGTTAAGAGCACTGACTGCTCTTCCAGAGGTCCTGAGTTCAATTCCTAGCAACCACATAGTGGCTCACAATTGGATCTGATGCCCTCTTCTGCTGTGTCTGAAGACAACTACAGTGTACTCACACACATAAGATAAATACAATCTTAAAAAATACTAAGAAAACTTGTTTTTTATGTAATAAAACTTTTTTGTTTGGTTGTTTTGAGGGTTTCTGTGTGCAGCTAGAACTCACTCTGTAGAGCAGGCTGGCCTCAAACTCAGAGATCTGCCTGCCTCTGCCTCTCAAGTGCTGAGGGGAAAGTTCTGAGCCACCAGCAGCTTATAATTAAATTTTGTTATCATTTTTTAAGGACTTTACTGTGTAGCCCTGGATGTAGACTAGGCTGGCCTTGAACTCACAGCGATCTGTCTGCAAAGTACTGAAATTAAAGGTATGTAGCACTTCTAGCTATTGCTGTATTTTGTTTTTGTTTTGTTTTTGTGGGGGGGGTTTGGGTTTTTTGGGTTTTTTTTTTTTTTTTTGAGACATGATCTCATATAGCCAAGGCTGGTCATAAACTCTCTTTGGAGCAGAGAATAACCTTGAACTCCTGATTATCCCACCTCTATCTCCTAATTTCTGGGTTACAATTATCTACCTCCATTTCTGGTTTTGTTTTTTGGTTGGTTGGTTTTAAGACAGGGTTAAACTTAGTATGGTATACTTGCAGTTTTCCAAGTAGCCTCTAGAGGGCAGTACTACTTCGCTGAGAGCCTCTGTCCTGTCCCATAACTCACACGGCTATGTTGAACTTTTCTCTCAGTCTGCCATCTGATGGCGCTATGCCTTCCTGCGCTTGTCCAGCTGTCTGTCTGCCTGTGATCTTCAGTGGCTCCTACACAGGGCCTGTAGGCCTTTAGTCTCAGATCAAAGCCATCCCAGTCCTCCTTCATACTATCTTCCTTCCCACGTCCTGTTTTAGGAGACACTACAGCTAGCCAGCTTGCTGCGCGGGGTCCCGGGGCTCATTCTTGGCACTCATCTGGGCCCAGCCGGCTCTTCCCTCCCACACTTACCACGCAGTCCTCCGAAGTACTCCTTCTGTCCCCAGGATGGCCTCTGCCTCGTTCAGGGTAGTTTGCTCAGAAGCATCTTTTTTTTTTTTTTAATTTATTTGGGTTTTTTTTGGATTTAGTTTTTTCGAGACAGGGTTTCTCTGTATAGCCCTGGCTGTCCTGGAACTCACTCTGTAGACCAGGCTGGCCTCGAACTCAGAAATCCGCCTGCCTCTGCCTCCCAAGTGCTGGGATTACAGCGTGCGCCGCCACCGCCCGGCTCAGAAGCATCTTTATGTTGTTGCTTACACAGCCCCTTACTCTGTAGCACTGGCTAGCCTGGAACTCACTATATAGTCCAGGCTGGCTAGGAATTTGCTATCCCGCCCCTACTTCCCAAGTCTTTGGATTATAGGCAAGTGCTATCATGCCTGGACAGGTCATTTCCCCCTCCATTTTAATTTTTTAAAAATATTTTTTCAGCTGGCTAGCGGTGGTGCATGCCTTTAATCTTAGCATTCAGGAGGTAGAGTCTGAGTCCGAGACCAGCCTGATCTACAGGAAGAGTTCAATGATAGAGCTACACAGAAAAACCATGCCTCACAAAACCAAAAAATTAAAAATATATTCCTTATTAATGTGTGTGTGTGTGTGTGTGTGTAATGTGTCACAATACCTCACAATGTTCTGTGAGGTCAGAGCACAACTCGAGTTGGTTCCTTCCTGCCACCTTTATATGGGTGCCAGCATAGATCTCAGGTCACCAGGCTTGTTCAGAAGTGTTTTGCCTTCTGAGCCATCTGGTCAGACCTCCACATCTTAAATTCACGTTCTTTTAGTTGTTGAGACAGTCTCCTGTAGAGGCTGGTTTCAACTGGCTTCCTGAGGCCGGAGGATGGCTGGCGGCCTGGGCAGCGCCTCCCACTGAACTGGAAGCTCAATGTTTCATCCAGCTTGGCTGGGCAGCCAGCTCTCAGAGCCGAGGTCACAGGTCACAGGTCACAGGCATGGGTGCTGGGGATTCAAACTCCAGTCCGCGTGCTTGCAGTGAGAAGCCCCCAGGCTCTCTACGGTCACGCTGGGGCAACTCTTTCCCACTAGGTTCTGAGTTTCCCCAGGGTGGGAACCTCAACAGGAGTTCTCCTTACCGCATAGCTGGTGTTTTGTTGAATGAGAAGAGAAGCTGGTGTTAAAAGATCAAAACAACCCTCATTAACCTGGTTCACGGGGAAGAAAGGACCAGGTTCCACATCTATATGACTTGTGCGTCTCAGAGGCTGAGCCAGGCCTCAGGGGGCTGTTGACAGTCTGTGCAGACACACTTTAAGACCTGGGAGCAGAGTGCAGGAAGCTTGGGTTTCTCCCAAACCCCTCCAAGGCCACCCTGGTCCAAACTCCCATGGCTCCCAGTTCTTCCCAACTTGGGAAAAGCAGATCAGCTGGGTGGTGGGCTCAGGTGTTTGGAAGTCAGAAGGCTCAGCCGTCTTGTAGCAGACTGAGGATGTCACCTACCCCTGCCCTGGCTGGAATCCTTGTGCAGAGTCTAGAGAAGGTACTCTGTGGTCGGGTTCCAGGCAGGAGGGGGGAAGCCCTGAGCCTTTCAGCTTTTCCTGTGCTCCTTCTCTTTCACCCCTGATTTCTCTGCTCTGCCTGCAAAGGCCCAGAGCAGCAAGGTAAGAAGCCAAAGCAGATGACCCGGCTGCCTGGAGGGAGGGCAGCTGAGGAGACTGTGCTCTCCACCACCTCCGCTTCAACCCTGTGAAGTCAGGGGAGGAAGCAGCTTCAGGAGTGCCGGTGTGAAGTGAGCCCATATGGCCTGAATCTGTGAGCTTCCTCAAGGACAGTTCCTCTGAAGTGCTGCCTGGTCTGGCCTGCTCTGGGTACTTACTTTCTTAGGTGTGGCCGGGGCCTGGGAGCCCACAGGTGTCCGTCCCTTCCTTACCGAGAGCAGCTGTGCCTAACCTCGGGCTCTCCCAGGCATGGGCTGCCACAACCTGTCGTGGGCCATCTAGGGCTCCTGAGTAGTTTTTGTTGTTTGTTTTTTGATAAATAAACCTTGGCTTTTGTAGTGACCTCTAGCTAGGTCCCAGAGGTGGCAGGCTGGGACAATCCTGTCCCTCCTGCTGCTGAGACCTTAGGGAGACATCCAAGAACCCAGTGCAGGAAGCTTGAAATTAAAAGTGGGCAGGAGTAAGGCAGGCGGTGGTAGTGCACGCCTGTAATCCCAGCACTTGGGAGGCAGAGGCAGGTGAATTTCTGCGTTCGAGGCCAGCCTGGTTTACAGAGTGAGTTCCAGGACAGCCAGGGCTACACAGAGAAACCCTGTCTTGGAAAAACTAAAAGAAAAAAAAAAGTGGGCAGGAGCCTCTGTTCTGCTACCAGGCCGGCGGGCGGCCCGTGGCTGCTCTCACACGCTGGTGCTGTGTTTCATGGGTGACTGTCGTCCGTCTCACAGTGAGTTCTCTCCTCATTCACCCACAGGCCCACACCAGAAATTCTTCTCCACAGGGTCTCCAGAGCCTTCTTTTGCCAGGTCCTATTTGGAACTGGTGAAACACACACAAGCCAGATTTGGTTCCTATGCTACCCCTCCCAGATCCTGCCTGGAAGTAGCTTACGGTGGGGTGGCCTCACTCCCTACACCTGATTTTGGCCAACCAGGCCTCTCATGGAATTTCGTGTGTGTAGAGGCTGAGCCTCATCCGTCACCAGGAAACCCTGCTGTGAGGATGGCTATTGCTCTCAGAATGTGTTCTCATTTGGGGTCATGCTCAGGATGAACCTGGAGGCGAGGAGAGAAACCCGCTGCCCCTGACCTGGCGGTGGTGGTGGTGGGGGGGGTTGGCTTTTGTTTGTTGAGACAGGGTTTCACTGTGTACCTTGGCTGTCCTGGAATTCACTGTGCAGCTAACCTCAGGCTCAGAGATCTCCTTGTCTCTGCTTCTTGAGTGCTGGGATTAAAGGTGTCCGCCACCTTTAATGGTTCAACATGGCTACTTAAAGCAATGTCTCTCTTGTGGCTGGTCAGTTACAGTGGTCAGGACAGGCAGCTTTGAGTCCAGTTGATGCCAGCAACTGTGGGCCCTTGTGAGGTTCGAGAGAGGATGAGTATAAAAGCCTCTGTCATGGCTGACTCCAGGGCAACACGTGGCCAGGTAAAGCAGGCTAGACCAAGGCCACCATGAAGAAGGGTCGTGCAGCCCTGCGAACAATGAAAACAGGGTGGGGAGTATGGACTTTGTCTCAAGGCTTCCCAGATTAACCCCGGGGAAGCCGCATAAGTACGGGGTCATTCAGTGGCCTCTCCAGGGGTTTGCCGCTGGCCTCTTTGTGATCCTTATATTCTGAACCTCCTGAGACTAAGAGGTGAGGCGCCTGCCTTGTCACCAGATGTCATCTGCAGAGTTCTACTGTAACTCCACTCGTCCCAGATGCTTGGCAGGAGAGGGGGCTGGCCTCAGAGTTCCCGGGCTTGTATGGGAACCACCATGCCCAGTGGGGCCAGGGCATCTGCTGCCCACTGAGGAGCCCGCTTTGTGGAGAGAAAGCCGAAATCAAGGCAAGACTGCTGCTAGAATTTGTTTTCAAAATTAAAAAATATTTAATATCATAAAATTTCCAAGTCCATCATACAGTGAATAAATCAATTCACCAGCAGTGTACAGTTTCACTCTAAGTTTGTAAGCTACCCACAAGTCCTGTGTGGATGTGTACATAGGTGCCATGAAGAGACTGGGAAGATTATTAATCCTGGTTATCCAGGCAGTGGAATTATGGGATTTATAGTCTATTCTTTTAAGTTTTATATTTTAAATGAACTAAATTTTTTAAACATTATATGCAATGTTTTATAAATGAAGAATTTTTTTAAAGGCCAAATATCTGCTCAAGCTTTACTTCCTAATATAAACGAAACCATAAATTCCCTTCACGTATGTGAGGATTCAGTGTGCTCCTGTCCACTAGCGAGACACGGGAGGGCCACAGGTTAGGGCCACACCTGCCATCTCTTCACAGAGACCCCAGTGCTACAGTCTGGTCCTTCTCATAGGCAGGCAAGGTGCAGGGCTGCCCCTCACTCTGAGATATTTTGGGGTAAACATAACTTTGTTGTCAATACAGCAGCAGCAGGGTACATTCTGGAAGAAGGCCAGCAGTTCTAGGAAGGCAGGCCAGGGCCACACCGCCAAGTCCATTTAAAATGAGATAGATACCATTTACTTCCCACACCTTCACAGGCAGTCGGTTGGTCAGTCGGTCAGTTGGTCGGTCCATCGGTCGGCGCTCAGAGTTCTGTGAGCACATCTGAGCCTTGGTGACAGCAGCTGTGCTCTGCTCCGCTGCAGACCTGTGCTCCAAACCTGCGCTCTCTGCCTCTCTTCATGGAGACCATAAGGAGTTTCTCCCGTGGATCCCACACTTTACTGCATTCTGGGCACTGGGACAGCCCTGTGCTCAGCCAACATCCAGATGTGCTAGGCTGTGACTGTGATGTCATGAGGGTCGGTCCCCTACACAAAATGATCCCACAGTGCCTTTTTCTCCTGTGGTTGGTCCTTACTGGCCCCAGGGGCCTTCAGTGATGGTCGACTTTGCTTCTAATGTGTAACCTGAGGGGTCTGAGATGACCAGAAACCAGATGGTCTTTGAGACAATGCTGACACCCAGGCTTTCTTCTCTAAGACCTTTTCAGTCCATGACTGCCTGTCTGTCTGTCTGTCTGAGGCCTAGGAGGCTGTGACTGACAGGCATTTGTTTTGCTGTGGGAGGAAGTCACATAGTCACCTGGTGTTCCTGCCCAGCAGTACAGAGGCCAAATCGCCCAAGCTCTCTCTCTCTCCTCTCTCTCTTACACACACACACACACACACAGCTACATTCTAGACACTGAAATCAAACATTAAAAGGTCTATCTACTGCTTTGGTGCAGGAAGATTTGTTGGATAAGCTTTTGAGTCCCACGGCCATGCTTTGAGAGACAGCCAGAGAGGCAGGCGGTCAGGTCTCCTGGTGGGAAGAGCCTTTGGAACAACAACAACCACCACAGTTCCCAATGAAAAGGATGTCCCCAACAGCCTGTGTATTTGAGGCTTAGTTCCAGGAGTAGTGCTGGTGGCCACTGCAGTGAAGGAGGTTTCGGGTCATGGGGGATGCATTTACTGAAGGGGAGTCTGGGGTCAGGCTGCTCTTTTTCTTTCCTTCTGCTTCCTGCCCACCATGAGAGGAGTGGGCTTTGTCCGCCTTGCCCTTTGCCACAATGTGTCACCTTACCACCAGCCAAAAACAGTGGGGCCAACTAACCACAGACCCTTAAAACTGTCAGTCAAAATAAACCTTCTCCTGTGTCAAGGGGATTGTCTCCGGTATTTTGTTACAATAACAGAGAGACAACTTCATGTTACAGATGGGGCATTTAGGCTTGGATAAGAATGATAATCTGTCTAGACACTAAACAAGTCAGTGTCCTGAGGTTCAGGCTAATGCCTTGTGCAAACCCAGCTGGCCTTCGTTTGGGGCCCAAAGGTTTGTTTTTTTAAAGGTTTGCTTTTATTTATATGTATATGAGTATTTTGTTTGCATGTATGTCTGTGCACATACATGCAGGAGCCACTGGAAGCCAGAAGATGGTACTGTATCCTCTGGAAACAATTATAGACAGTTGTTAGCTGCCATGTAGGTACTGGTAATCAAATCCTGGTCCTCTGGAAGAGCAGCCAATGCTCTTAACTGTTGAACCATCCTTTTGTCCCCTAGAAGCTTGAAGCTTTTGGAGAATTCACCATCTCTCAGAGATTCTAGGCCCATTCTCTGTGTACATGGAAGGGTCCCCTTCTCTGGCCTCACAGGAAACCCTCCCAGGTCAGGGGTGGGTGGGCAACTGCTGTCCTGCAGCGAGGCCCCAGACTCACCCTGGATGCTAGCCCTGCCCTCCCTGGGGCCCAACCAGGGGTAGAGAATATGAACTCCATAGAAGTGCATCCCTGGGCACCTGGGTGGGTCCACCTCCGCTGGGTGTGTCTCTAGATGAGGATGAGTCCAGGACCTGCTCTTAATGATACAGTTTGGGCAGCTGGACTCTGTTCCCGCAGGTAAATTATAGGCTTAGCAAGTCAGAAATCAAATAAACACTCCAGCTCCCAGCGGCTGTCCCAAGGAGAACAGTGGTTTCTGAGCCTCCCCACCCAACTCAGCCTAATTACCACCTGTCAGTCCCCTGGGACAGGGGCCTTTTCTTTGACTCACAGGTCCCAGAAACAGGATGGAGCTGCTGGGCCCCCAGGGTGACGCCAACTTGGTGACCAACCTGTTCTTAGTTCCCAGACATAAGCAAAGGCTGACAGTCCTCCCCTTTGCCCCATGCCTGACTGGAGCGCTGTCACTGTGGCCTGGGTGGGATAGATCGCTCGTCTTAGAGAAAGAGGAAGGCCAGGTCCTCTCCTCTGAGTAGCTGAGTGGCCATCCACAGGCCAGTGCTGAGGGTGTATGTGGCAGGCCTGTCCAGGTGCATCGTGGGACATTTGGAGGGAGATCACTGCTGCAGGCCATCAGCTCGTAGGAGAGGTGGCACCTACCGTGGGCCAGGCTGGACCAACCTTTTCAGCTGTGTTCTTGCTTCTGCTAATGGTTAATTTTGTCTCGATGCCCAGCCCCAAACTGGTCAGCATGGCGACAATGGTAGAGGGAACTGGAAGCTCCCAGGGTCCTTTGCCTACAGGCAGAAAGGTCAGGCCCAGGACACATGTCGTGAAATGTCTCTCTCAGCTTTACTGTAGATTAGCCAGATGGTTCTTTTTTCTTTTCTTTTCTTTTCTTTTCTTTTCTTTTCTTTTCTCTTTTCTTTTCTTTGTCCCCCCCCCCCCCAGAGACAGGGTCTTCCTATGTGGCCTTGAACTCACAAAGATCCTCCTGTCTGCCTCTCCAGTACTGGGATTAATAACATGTACCACTGTACCACCATACCTGGCCCTGATTCTTTTTCTAACATGCTAGCTCTGATGTCAAGGAGTATCACAATGCCACAATGCACTTTTCTTTTCTTTTCTTTTCTTTTCTTTTTTTTTTTTTTTGGTTTTTTGGATTTGGTTTTTTAGAGACAGGGTTTCTCTGTGTAGCCCTGGCTGTCCTGGAACTCATTCTGTAGACCAGGCTGGCCTTGAACTCAGAAATCTGCCTGCCTCTGCCTCCCAAGTGCTGGGATTACAGGCATGCGCCACTACTGCCCAGCTACAATGCACTGATCTAAGTGTGTGTGTCCGTTATACCTAAAAATGTCCCAGCCACCATAAT
Source organism: Apodemus sylvaticus (assembly GCF_947179515.1). Classification (NCBI taxonomy): domain Eukaryota; kingdom Metazoa; phylum Chordata; class Mammalia; order Rodentia; family Muridae; genus Apodemus; species Apodemus sylvaticus. Next base: position 137,034,445 of record NC_067474.1, read on the forward strand.
GACCAGCCAGTTTCAAATTCTAGGGCCTTCTTAGACCATCCAGAGTTTGCCAAGGGCCAGTCTTCCTCATGTGGGCCTTCAGTGCTGACCCCAGAGCTCTCAGTCTGTATAGCTCTGGGATGCTGTGTGCATTCAGTCTATGCTTGGGGTAGGGGGATAGAGAGGGGAGGGCGATTGCCCACAAACCCCACGGAGAGGACAGAGGAGCGGGGAAAGGACCAAAATTTTAGCAGGAAATGGCCAGGGGAAGCAAGGGCCTCCCATTGCCCCTGTCTGTGCTGTGATAACATAGGAGGGTTTCCTGCCTCTGGGGAGGAGCCTGACCAGATGGTAAGGCAGTAGAAGCAGGATGCTGGGCAGGGCCTCAGTGGCAGCCACAGGCCTTGACCACCATGTTGCGGTGCTTCCGCAGGATGACGTTGTTGCTGCTGTCATAGTAGAGCACAGAGGTGGCGCTCAGTTTGGTGGGTGCACAGCACGCCTTGGGGACAACATCTGGCTTCATCAGGTGCACCTGGCAGGGAGGGAGGGGACACAGGCAACCGTGTGAACCTGGTGTCCTCCTCAAAGAGCTACTCAGCAAAACCTCAGCTCTCACCTGCTTCCTTTCCAGAAGATCTGAGCCCCTCACTAGCCCAATGTCATTCTCCACCTTGGGCTAGAGCAGGTCCCTCACTGTAATTTGTTCTGCCCACTGACCTCAGAGCATAAGCCCGGCTTGGAGGTCATGGAGAGTCTCAGCTCCTGGTCTACTGTCATATCCGATTCTGCCCAGACACAGACAAGCCTCCCAGCCCTGGGTGCCCACAAGTGCCTCTTCTGGGTCCTCATTACCCGATACTGCTCTGTGCTCCACTACATTCCCAACAGTTATAGAGCCGTGTGTGTGTGTGTGTGTGTGTGTGTGTGTTGTATGTGTGTGTGTGTCACACTGCAAAGTGAGTTATAATGCTCATGGAACCAATGTGTAAGTTCTGGAATGCTGTCCCACTTGCCCTGACTCAGCCTCATAACTTCGAGTCAAGGCTGTCTTTGTGGGTAATGAACAGAACTGGCCATTTCAGTGCTACTGGGTTTGAAGCAAGTGCTAATCCACATACCCATCTCTAAAGCAGCCTTTACTCCCTGAAAGGCTCAGTGAGCAACTGTTTCCAGCCTTGAGATATGCTCACCCAGACCTGACAGGACCAGCTGAAGTTCAAACTGGACTCCTCTCGGGGTCCCCACCAGAGTAGAGGCTAGAGGGAACAAGAACCTATCTCCTCCCTGTGTGTGTGTGTGTTTGTGTGTGTGTGTGTATGTGTGTGTGTTCAGCTGTCTAGAGCTTCCCCAGTCCTGGGAGTGGGGTCTATAGGAAGCAGTCTGGTGGGCACCCTCTTCCCACAGGCTTTGCACTGCAGTCCAGCTATGACTGGCATGGGACAGCAGCTTCACTGAGGCCATGGAAGGAGGGCAGGCCTACAGGGTGACATATAGCCAGACTGGGACCTGGGGGCAGCTGTTCCTCACCTCTCCGTGTACATCCTCATGTGACATAACTAGCATATGCTAGCTGTTGAGTGTGTCAGTGGCAGAGGGGGGAGGGGCATGGCTGAAATGGCTGGAATCCAGAAGGGGCCATTTCTGCGGTGGGACATTGGAGAGAGGGGTGTTGATACCATAGGGCACCTCCTTACACTTGCTTCAGCCCTGGGCTTCGTCAGGTGACAGTGTGGAGAACAGCCTTTCATTCACTCAGCATCCACAACTAATTCATAGTTTGCATGGGGCCATCTGTGTATTGTTATTATTTTGTATTATTTTGTATTTGTGTATTTTGGTTTGGTTTGGTTTGGTTTGAGACAGGGTCTCCCTATGTAGCCCTGGCTGTCCTGGAACCTGCTGTGTAGACTTGATTGGGTACAGGGGTGGATTTTAAGGCAGGGTTTCTCTGTGGAGCCCTGGCTGTGCTGGTCCCCACTGTGTAGACCCTGCCTCTACCTCCTAAGAGCAGAGATTAAAGGCGTGTGCCCCCCCCACACACACTACCCCAGCTGACTTCGTTCTATTGCTGACTGGATGTTCCTGATGCAGAAGGGCAAACCAGGCTCCCCCAACACACACACACCCCGTCAACCCCCCTCGCCTGTCACTATGAGCAGCTTTACCCTGGAACACATGCTCCTCCTCTTGCTCACTGTTGCTTTGCTTGTGTGCTTACCACAGCCTCTCCAGGGGACAGAGGTTGCCCTGTCAGTGCTGGGACAGCAGGGCTTACTGTAGCCAAGCTGTTGTCAACAGGGGAACAGAGCCCAGAGCAAAATGGGAGGAGACTCAGGTGAACTCACCATACCAGCCCCCCCCCTTACTTGGGAACAGCACATTTCACTGACACCCTGGGCTGCTCCTCCCAGGACAGTGGCTCCAGGGGTCCAGCAAAGGCTGGTGGCCACAGTGAAAGGATTCCTTAGCGTCCGCTCAAAGCTGCTCTTTTAAACTCGTGATGCCCACTCTGGGCCGTCGCTTGGCACAGCCTCTTGCTAGATAAACACAAAGCTGTGGGACCCCAGGAAAAAAATTCTAGGAGGTGCCAAGACCAGAGTCAGCAAGCACAAATGCCTTTTAATACAGGCTGCCGTGTGGCTTCTGCTAGAACCTGCCTCCTAACCGAAAATGGCCCAGAATCTAAGGCTTACCAGGGCTACCCTAAGAGAACAGTCAAGAAAGAGGTGTGATCAGAAACAGCAGCAGAGGTGGAGTTCTGGATAGATCTTAGTTGGCTGTGTGCCTGTTCACCAGTCCTGGGAGTGGAGTCTATAGGAAGCAGTCTGATGAGCACCCCCTTCCCACAGGAAGAGTACACAGAAAGCCCCAAATCTGACGCACAGCATCACATAAACTGGGCATAATATGACACATGAATAATCCAGCACTCTGGACCAGAGGTGGGCGGAGCAGAAGTTCAGAGTCATCCTTCGTTACACACCGAGTCTTAATCCAGCCTGGGATGTAAGCGGGGAGGCATTAGGAATGACCCAAAGCCCAGCACAGAGCCAAGCGAGGCCTCCATGCCAGGCAGCGCGGATGAGGAAACATGGACACCGCGGAGGTCGCATCCACTGTGTCCATTTTTCACTAGTGCATGGAGGTCACACAGGCTCCTGTTGGATGCCCATCTGTTGTAGTATGCCCCAGTGTGATCACGGGGACTGTGGTGTGTCAATCTGGGTCCTATACAGGTCCCCAGGCTCCCTGGTGTCATGTGCTGTGTGTGCACATGCGCTCCTCTGCACACAGATGCCCACATAGCAACAACTCTTACTGAGGTTCCAGAATCAAGCTCTAGCTGAGTCTGCCTAGAAAATTCCTCTTTGTTGCTGTTCTTACCACTCCTTGCCCCGTCCCACCTGTCGCAGCAGGCCACTGTGGTACTGACCAGAGACTGCAAGATGGCGTGGTTGGTGGCATTCATACAGGAGTCCAGTGGAAAAGCGCACTCCCCCTCACAGTAATAGGCAGAGTAGCCCTGGGGTGCAATGACCCAGTCCTGTGGGTGGGAAAGGGGGGTTACCATCAATGTCCTTCCAAGACCATTGCCCCAGCTCCTGTCACAGTATGACCTGAGGCTGTGTGCCCTCATCCCCTCAGTGACCCTCACCTCAGCAGGTGAGGCTGGACCCCAGCTCTGCCCTTCACACCTGACCCCCTCTGCCATCTCCTCCACAGCTGCCCCTATACCTCCTACAGCAGCTGTAGCAGGAAGAGCCCAGAGGCCCTGCCCACCCAGCCTCAGTTTCCCTGTTGGAGTGCTGATGGCTTACTGGGCAGAGCGCAGGCTGCCTTCATTTTCATGGCTTTTATACCCATTAAAGGCACAGGAGCTCCACCCCCACCCTGGAGGCACCAGGGTCTGCAGGTGGCGGGCAGAGGAAAAGCAGAAATTACCAGCCAGCCGAGGTCACGGAAGCTGACGTAGAGCTCATGCCTGCGGCAAACCTCTCTGCCGCGGGAGCCGTGGCCATCATCTGCAGGGACAAGAAGCACAGTCTATTCAGGTCCTGCCCTACAGAGTTGCCATGGGTACTCCTGGAGGTGATGTGACAGGCACTTTTACAATGGACAATAGGAACCGTAAACCACTGGGATCACCAGTTCCACTTCTGGATCCCTGCTCATGCCGTGACCCAGCTCCATGGTCCTTTTGTGCCTCCATCACCACAGGCTATGGCTGTGTTCAGCAAGATCTCCCACCTTGCTGCCTGGGAGGCCTCCAGATACTCCAGAGAACACCCCAAGCGGACCCAGGACACACACACACAGCTTCTGCTTTCTTCTGCAGACTCTCGACTGCAGCCTCTCTCCTACCCAGGCACACCCCAAAGGTCTCCAATCAGATCTACCGGAAGGCTACCACTTTGTAAAGAGGCCTCTGAGGAGGCTCAACCCCACCCTCACCAAAGATCCCTGGGAGTTTGTTGGGGTGTGGAAGCTCGTTCGTTTTCTTTGGCTGCCTCCTCTTCAGTGGTCTCGCTGCCCGAGGGGCCCGCACAGGACTCTGGCTGGCCCTGAAGAAGGTGACCATGAAAGGCTGTCTGGAGTGAGGTGCTTGTCGTCCAAGCAGACCAGCCAGGCCAGGATCCATGCTGTGCCCTGGGAGACAGAGACAGAGACAACAGAGAGGGAGGTGGGGGGACTTGACTTGTGGGTGGTAGCATGATACCTATGAACCTGTGTCCTTATCTGGAAACCAATCTAAGCATTCTGGCCAGCAGGACTGAGGTGGCAGGGACAGGGACCTCCATAGCCACAGGCATCCCTACTGGTGATAACCTGATAGACTTGAGAAACATTTGACGAGGAGTCAGGATTTCACCCTTAATTTCCTCAGTCGGTCCTCACTATAACCCCATATTTCATTTTGGGGTTGGGGATAAGGTGTAGGGGGGGGATAGGGACAGTGTCAAGACAGCTTTCTCTGTGTATCACTGGCTGTCCTGGAACACACTTTGTAGACTAGGCTGGCCTTGAAATCCACCTGCATCTGCCTCCTGAGTGCCAGGATTAAAGGTGTGCACCATCATTCAGTCCATGTTTTATTCTCTATGGAACACAGGTCACTGTCACTCAGAGATGACCAGAGTCCACTGCTGGCGTGATGCGCAGGACTGGGACTCCTTGGTCCAGTGATCTAACAAGCATCGTGGTCCTATCAGTCTATACTTCCTGGGGATTAGAAGGTGTGATTCACGACACACCAACTCACGGGCAGCCTCTGCAAGGACAAACCTTGGGCTCATTCTCCCAGCATGGCAAGCTTGCTCGTGCAAGGGCAGGACATTCGCTGCCTCTCTGGTTCCCACAACCAAGGCCCCAGGCAGAACAGGGACAGAAGTCAGAGCAGTCACAAAGTTGAGGGTTCAGTTCACATCCTGCTCACTCCAGTGCCAAGGGTGTGCTCACTAGGACAGCCGATGGCTTCAAAGAAAGGAGGGGCTTCAGGGAGACAGACCAGAGCCCTGTGCACAGGGAGAATGGAACCTGTACAGGGGGATTTCACCCCAGAGCCACTAAGGACAGCAGATGCCTCCAAAGACAGCACAGGAGAGCAGCCTCCATCACTAGCTCTGGCTTTCCTAGTGTCCCTGCCTGCCTGTGTCCCGTTTCTTTCTAAATGCAGAAGCACTCTATTATGCTGGTGTGGTGGCTCAGCCTACAAACTCGCAGAAAGTAAAGGCAGGAAGATGGGGGGCAGGAGAGAGTTCAGTCATCTTCTGTTACACACTGAGCTGGAGGCCAGCATAGCCTACTTGAAATCCTGCTTTTAATAAAAAACACACCACACAGATCTGATTGCTAGTAGGTTGTCTCCACTCCAGAGGATGGCCGCACATCTACTTGCAGATGGGCAGCAGAGTGGACTAACCAATAAGAAAGGGAAGCAGACAGGGAAGCATGAGAGGAAGAAGTAGGCGCTGGGGGATGGATTTGATCAAAACACATTGTATACATGTATGAAATCTTCAAATCATAAATACAAAGTATCATTAAAAACCCAACCAAACAGTGTAACAACCTCAGAATGAGTCTCCAGAACACCCAGGCACACACAGCAGCTCACTTTGGGGGTTTCACCTCCCATCTGCAGTCAAGTTCCCTTCTGGTGTCAGAATACAACTCAGACCATTTCCCTCCTGCCTGTGTGAGATCCCACACCAAAGCCCGACCATGCTCACGGTTATATATCACTAACACAGGGCTGTTGTTCACCTGATTTGTTACACGAACCAGTGCACACACACACATGCATGTGTGTGCACAGATAAACTCTCAGACACCGATGTGGCTCAGAGGAAGAGTTCTCAGTGTGCCCAAGGCCCTGGAAGGCGTGTACAAGAATCCACAGGGCTGAGGCCACGGCTCAGTAGTAGAGCGCCTGCCTAGTAAATATGAAGCTGCAGGTACAACCCCAACACAAAACCATAAAACACAACACACTCATATGTGCATGCACTCGTCTGTTTACACGATTTGCACTCTGCCAGGCTCTTCCTTACACAATGAGGTCAAGGCCTCTGCCTGTCGCAGACAGTCCACTTAAAGGCGAGCCCTTCACAAAGCTGGGCTCCACACCAGGTGTTCACAGCCATTTGAAAGAAAAACTCATCAATTCAACCTTTGACCTGGGACTTCACCTGCCGGGCAACAAAAGTGGCAGTTGTGAGACTCGATCCCAGGAATGTGGCCCAGAGCTGTGGGGCAGGACTTGGAGAGCTGCAGGTGTGCCCCACCCCCAGGAAGAGACCCAGATGGGTCAGGCAGGAAGGATGGGAGGCAGGGTGAGGATGGTGGGGAGCAGGGGCTGTGAGGAGCCAGAGTCTCAGGCACAGAGGGAGAGCTGGGGAGGGCGCAGGGCCACACACTAGGAGGACCGAGCAGCTGTGAGCAGGAAGGCCTTGAAAGCCACAGTATCAGACCCACAAATGACACAAGGGGCAGGCTTGGACCCAGGGCAGGCCTTGTGTCCCTGTTACTTACTGTGAAGTCCCCGAGCCCTGACTTCTGGGGACACAGAGGCCACCAGTGCTCGAGGCTCGGCCGCATTTGTTTTTCTTTTGTGTAACTGGTCTTCCAGGCTCTTCTGGGCACACAGCAGCTTCAGAGCAGCCCCTGGCTGGACTCGTCAAAGCCAGAGTGGGGAGTTGCTGTGCGGGGGACTGGGGACGTTTGGAGGCTCTCAAGGTAAGGTGGGCTGGACTGAGAGCCCATGGTGCAGCGAAGCCAAGGTTCCCGTTTATGGTTCACAAATGAAGACCCATTGACCATCCACTACTCAATGCCTGGAGCAAGCAGCCGCAGACAGCGACGCCTACGCTGCCCAGCACACGGCAGAGGCCTGAGTGAGGGTGGAACAGAAGCTTAGAGGGACTGAGGCTGCGCTGTTTCGGAGAGGCCTGGAGAAGCGGCCTTGCCCAGGCCGGAGTGCACCTGTCCTACCAGCTTTGCTCCCGGTCCCCGTCATTAGATCAGACCCTAACTAACAGTGGGCACCAGGCTTCCCAGCTCTGGATAGAAACGCATGAAGGGGAGGTGAATGCTTCTCAGGGCGTGAGCACACGTACACACACACACACACACACACACACAATTTTCTCACATTAGTTGTGAGCTGAAGATTCAGAATGACAGATCCCAGAACTGCCACACTGGGGTCAGGAAGTCAGGACAGCGGGACTTCCGGAAGAGAGTGTGAGTATGGTTTAGGCAACACTGGATACTGCACTTTACTAGGTAAGAATCCACCCGTGCCATTGATTAGATTGTAGATTCCACCTGTGCTAAGGCCCAGCTTGTCCCTACACACACTGGGACTGTTAGTGCACAGTGGGTCTCCCAGGGGGAGTACCAGCACCAAGCACCTTCCTGAAGTCTGATCCCACAGGAACCGCACCTGCCTGCCTTCTAGGGATGCACAAGCATCTCCCAGGAGGAAGGCTGGTGCAGGCAGGATTCAGGAAACAAAGTTAAGAACGGAAACGAGGACCCAAGAAGACAATACAGAGGGACAAGATGGCGCGTTCCTCCTCCTGATCAGGGATCCACAGTTCTGCATTTCCTGGCAGCAGTAAAGCAGCACCCCGTGCACTCTGGGTAGGATGTCTTCCTGCCCCGCGGCTTTCTCCATGTTTCCTGGCTCAGTTATGAGGGCAGCGCTGGTGTTGAGACCTCCCAGAGAACCCTCTGGAGCCTTGTATGTGAATGTCACCGAAAGTGGGAGAGGGAGACGAGTGTTGTGAAACGGTTTGATCAGAAGCTTTAGTTAGGGACAGGACACACAGGCTCGTGTTTGGTTTTTAATTAAAACCACGTGGCCCTTGGTAGATACCATCTAGCAGCAGGAAGCCCGAGGAGCCAGTGTGGCACAGTGGTCAGGTGCCGCCGAGATGTCCAGTTGTTACTAAGTGGCAGATCAGCCCTGGAGGGCTGCTCAAGCATCGGTCTTAATCTGCTGCATGGGCTTGAGGTTGGGGCTCACCGCAAACGGACAGCCTGTGGTGGCCTTGATGTCATCTATGGAGGAGCCCTCCCACATCTCCACCAGCGTCAGCCCCTTACTCGGGTCCACGTCAAACACCGCCTTCTCGGTGATGATGAGATCCACGCAGCCCTTGCCGGTCAGTGGCATGGTGCATTTGTCTAAGATCTTGTGCTCCTTTGTCTTGGTGGAGTGTTCCATGGTGACCACCACTTTGGTCTTCTTACCAGACACCAAGTCCATGGCCCCGCCCATGCCCTTCACCTTCTTGCCTGGCACCATCCAGTTGGCCAGGTCGCCGTACTGAGAAACTTGCATGGCCCCGAGCATGGTCAGTTGGAGGTGTCCGCCGCGGATCATGGCAAAAGAGTCATCGCTGGCGAAGAAACAGCCCCCGGGAATCACCGTCACTGTCTGCTTGCCTGCGTTGATGATGTCGGCATCTACCTGATTTTTCAAAGGGAACGGGCCCAAGCCCAGGATCCCGTTTTCACTGTGCAGGTAGACGGTCATCTTGGGGCTGATGTAGTTGCTGGCCAAGAGCGGGATGCCGATGCCCAGATTGGCATACATGCCGTCCTCGAACTCGAGAGCCGCGCGCTTGATGATGCGCGTCCTGGAGGGGTCATCCACTTTGCTGCCGGGCGCGGGCTTGCTGTCACGCGTGGTCAGGCGCTCGATGCGCTTCTCGAACCTCGGCCCCTTGATCACGCGGTTCACGTAGATGTTGGGGATGTGGATGTCCTCCGGGGCAAAAGTACCCACGTCCACGATCTCCTCCACCTCCACCACGGAGATGTCCGCGGCCTTGCACATGGGCACGTTGAAGTTGCGCGCGCTGCCCCTGAAGATCACGTTGCCCGAGCGGTCGGCCTTCCAGCCCTTGATCAGGGCGAAGTCAGCGTGGATAGCATGCTCCAGCAGGTAGTGGCGGCCCTCGAACTCGCGCACTTCCCGCGGCTCACTTAGGGTAAGCAGGTGGCCTTCGGGCGAGTACCGGATCGGGGAGCCCCCTTCCTGCACCAGCGTGCCGTAGCCCGTGGGTGTGTAGAAGGCGGGCACACCCGCGCCAGCCGCGCGGATGCGCTCGGCCAGGGTTCCCTGCGGCGTCATCTCCAGTTCCAGCTCGCCCGCCAGGTAGAGCTTCTCGCAGAGTGCGTTCTCCCCCAGGTAGGAGCACACCACGCGCTTGACCTGCTTGGAGGCCAGCAAGATGCCCAGGCCGAAGTCGTCCACGCCCACGTTGCTGCTGACGATCTTTAGGTTCTTCACGCCCTTGGTCTTCAGCGCCCCGATCAGGTTCTCAGGGATGCCGCAGAGCCCGAAGCCCCCGAGCATGACGGTCGACCCATCCTTGACGCCCTCCACCGCCTTCACCGGGTCGGTGTAGAATTGGACACTCCCGCTGCGGTCCGAAGCATAGCGGCGGACAAGGCTGTGGGGCAGCGCGGGCCGTGGGCGGTGAAGAGAGAGCCCGCGTGGGAGCGCCCAGGCCAGAAGCCTCAGCGCCGCCATCGTCCACCGGCCACGGGGCTCCCAGCTCCCGGACAGAGAGGGAAAGGCCAGGTGCGCCTTGTGAGAGCGGCGGCGCACTGCCTCTGCGCTGCGTCACAGAGCAGGGAGGAGGACACTGCCAGGGAGGTCGTGGGACTCAGTCAGCTGAGGACAGCCTTGGCCATCCCTGCCTGTCTCTCAAGAGCCTTGGACAGACACTCCAAACCCCTTTCATGCTGCTGACAACTGGCTCTGAGGGTCGGGCTACACTGTACCCAAGAGAGCTCGCCCTGGAGAAGAGTGGGGGTGGGGCAGAGCCAGGTTAGGATCCCCTTCCTGGAGGGAGGGGCGGAAGTTAGCGGGTCTTTTAAAGTCACAGCCCCATCTGTCACCCCCTGCTGTTAAACTCCTCTAACTCACCTTGTCACTTTTCCTGAACTCAGAGTGACCCCTGCCTGCCACCTGTCTGTCCTCTCCTTCCAAGTTATCCTCCAGCTTTTGCTGGACTCCAGAGAGACCAGGTTCCTGCCCTGTTGTCCTTCCTGTCCTCCCTGCCCTACAGAAAGGAAACGTCCCAGGAAACCCTGTGAGTGAAGTATAAATCTCTGTATCCCAGGAAACAGACTTCGGTGCTGAGTTACAACTCTGCAGAGCTCTGCAGTTACAGGCTCTGCGCTCTGAAAACCTGGGCTGCAGAGCTCCACCCCCCACCCCTCCTTCCTAGTACAGAACCTGTCAGAGTGGAGGCCTGCTGCCCAGAGAGGACTGTTTTCCTGGAGAGGATCCTGGCTCTCAGGAGGTCAGTTGCTGTGTAAGAGGGAGCAGAAGGCATTCCTGGTTGGGGCCTCGCCATGTCCAGGACCTCACCAGTCTGCCTGTCCTCAAGAAAGGCTAAACATCTCCCTTCCCAACACCCTCCCCTCAGGTGAGAGGGCTCTGTGTACTGGCCTGGGGGCCTCTGCTGGAACCACCTCCCAAGACCCCCAGGGCAGCTCCCTGCTAAGTCCTAGAGCCTCACCATCTGCTGTTTCCACATAGAGGCGGAGTCCCAGGTCCCTGTGATGGTTCGGCAGCCATCGGTCACTGGCTGCTGTGATGTCCAGCACCAGCCAGCCCTCATCCTCAGATCGGAGCGTCTGAAGATCCAAAAAGAACAAGTCAGACTCCCTGTGGACATGAAAGAACAATTAACCAAGGGCTGAGGGAGGCTGGCACCTGTATCTTGTGCCTGCCTGGGCACCACTCTCAGAGCCTCTTCCCTGCTTGGCTCTGGGCTGGCCCCCTTTGCTACCACATTTCCCTGATCATCAACCCTTGGCATTTTAGGGTCCATGTGCTGATGGGGACACTGGCTCAGTGGCTCAGTGCTGTGGCCTAGTGAGCGCCCCACAGCCAGAGTGACAGGGCAGGAGTTCCAGGCCAAGCCCCTTTCTCATGTCTGAGGCCCCTCTCCCAGGAGGCTTCCCTTTCCTTTCTTGGAAATGCACCCTCGTGCAGGACCCCTGCCAGAGACTAGACCGTGAGGCTATGAGTGGGTGGGCACCGGGCAGAGGGACGGTACCTGTTGGAGTGCTCCTGGACCACTTCAAACATGCTGATGTGGAGGGTCTTGTTGAGCGGGTGGATGCTGGGCTCTTTGTATATCCGGAACTCGGCAGCGGTGACAGCCTCCCCGGCCGGGATCTGGGTCAGGTCAAAGTGGAATTCCTTCCAGTGAGGCTCCTGGGAGCCCAGGGTACGGTCTCGCTCCACTGGAGGACAAAGTGGGAGTGGGGTCATCGCCAGGAGCCAGGATGGCTTGTGCTCAGAGTAGGACCCCAAGCAGCCTGCGTGGGGCCCGTGCCTGCTCTCTACACAGGCTTGTGTCTGCCCTGGGTGCCCACCAGCTCCCAGAAGGTGGGGTAGTGGGAAACTGAGGCAGTGCCCTGCATGCCCCTGGGCCCACAGGTGAGTGGCAGAGCCTCCTCTCAGAGCTCCCAGGCCAGCAGCAAGATGGACATTGGTCCAAGGTAGAGAAACAACTCCATCCTCAGGGAAGAGCCCTGTGGACAGGGACATAATTGACTGATTTTCAGTGGGACAGGACTCCCGGAGCCTGCGCTTGTGTGACAGCTGAGTGGGGCTGGGAGGGCTGTGCTTGAGTTTCTCTTGGTGTTCTGTGAGAGGCTGTGTACAGTGCAGGTCACATCACCAGGTCAGCAGCAGAAGGGTCTTAGGGACGGGAGAGGTACGGTGCCAGGCACCAGAGGACAATGCGAAGGAGACGGGTGGAAAGCAAGAGAAAAGGTGACATCTGAACTGGTGGACAGGATGTCTTGGCAGTGGCCACGCGTACTCTAGGCAAAGGGCAGTTGTCTGTAGACCCAGACCACAGAGTGTCACAGCGGCTTTGGCTGGGATCCAGGGCCTGAAGCAAGGCTGTGCCAGGAGGAGCCATGTATTCTCAGGGACCCTGCAGAACCTGCTCTAGGGAAGGATAAGGGATGCCTCGGACAACAGCTGACCAGAAGCTTGGTCCGGGAGCTGACCTTGCCTCTCTATAGCCAAGCCCAATGTTTTAGAATAAAACCCTTGGCCATCTGCACGGATGTGCCAGGGTAGTATATTTAGGGTCCCCTCACTTCAGCCTCTTGTCACTTTCAAATGCCAAAAATCTGTGTTTCCGGAAAGAAGAGGTGGGGAGCCGCCTAGCACCTTCCCCAAAAACCAACAGAGATTTTAATTATATATTTTAGTCTTAAAAAAAAAATCCTCTCTGTGGCTTTGGGCTCAGTGACCACAAGCCAGGTTTTAAAAAGCATCAAGTTAAGCAGATGTCAGGAGCATTTCCTGTCCTCTGCCTAGAGTCCTGGCCCAGTGACAGACAAAATACAGATGTGCTGGGCAGAGCTAAGGGGCAGCCACATCTGGACAGAAGCAGGTGGAAAGAGAGGAAGGAATGGACAGTGTGTCCCACAGGAGCAAAAGATGCCAGGCACATAGCACATGCCCACCCAAAAGTGAAGAGATGTAACCCTTGGCAGATGTTCTGCCCCTCCCTCGGAGGCAGCAGTGGGAGGCAGGGCGTCTGAGCCTTGGTTTGGTGTTCTTCCTGCTGTGAATATCTCTCCTCGTGTGTCCTGTATACTTACACACCCACAATGTTGGTGATAATTTCAGTGAGTTCAGGAGCTGTGCGGGCGTCTCTGCTACACAACTGTGCAACCGGCCCTGACGTCTAGAATAAAGTTGGTCCGGGCTGCTGCCTGTGTCACAGTATGGACAGATATGGTCCCTCAAGCAAATCTTCATCCCCACTTTCAGGACACAGTGGGGCTAACAAGTGTATCTTGGAAGTTTTATTGGGGACTGACTCTGAGCTCTGTGGACACCCTCCCTCAAGGATATATGTGACCTACATAAGGCATCTTGAAATGCCCGTGGACTGAACTAGCCATCACGTCCAGACCTCTGTGCTATGGGTCTGTGAAGGCAAGAACCAGCACAGGAAAGTCCCTTGGTTGTTCCAGACAAGCAGTAGAACTGGGAAATGGGTGTGACTTTCATCTGAAGTGGATCAAAGGTCCTAGGAGGGCACGCCAAACAGAGCCTGCTCCGAAAGTGGCATATGGGATCACCTTGTTTCTTCGCAGAACGAGGGGTCTGCTCTGTGCCCACTGTGGTTGGGGAAGCTGGGTGGGCACCCACCGCAGAACAATGTCTGGGGCCTGCTCTTCCCTGTGCCAGTTCTTGAACAGCTACCTGTCTCTGCCCTAGCGAGAAGCTCTAAGAGGACAGCATCTCCATGAGACTCGAGTACAGCCAGGCTGGGCTGCACAAGTGCAGGAGCGGTGGGACCGTGCTGGCCGCCTGAGCTCTAATTTCTCAACGTCCCCCACCTATCAATGTGACAACCTTGAGAGGCCCATGGGGAGCATGTGTGTGCTCTGTGCCTGAAATGCAAGCCATAGAACAGCAGCAGACACATTCAACTCTTCCTCCCTCCCTTCCTCCCTCCCTCCCTCCTCCCCTCCCTCCTCCCTTCCCTCCCTTCCTCCCTCCCTCCCTCCCTCCCTCCTTCCCTCCCTCCCTTCCTCCCTCCCTCTTTCTCGCTCTCTCTCTTTCTTTCCTTTGTTCTGAGATAGGGTCTTGCTATGTAGCCCAGGCTGGCTTTGACCTCACAGAGATGCTCCTGTCTCTGCCACTGATTGCTGGGATTAAAGGAACGAACTACAACTCCCAGCTCAATTTTATTTTTCTAAACGAAACTATGGAACAGGAAACCATGACTCATGAAAATAAGTCAGCTCAAAGGCATACAGAAGGTTTCGCAGTCGTCTGCTTTCATCCGTCTGCTCTCGGGCCGTTCACTGGGATCAGCGTCCACGGCTATTTACTGAGCCTTCAATACAGTGTCAAAAGCATTTCCTTCTCCACGCATACCCAGTCTCACCTTCCCATAAGTTAGGGTCTGGAATCTACCAAAGATGCTGAGACTCCAAGAGGCAGCCCCTCAACAGTGCGCTGGCTGGGACAGAGCACCATATAGCATCTGGACTTTAATGTGCATGTGGGCACGGGACCTGGGAATTCTAGCTCCTAGCATGGCTCCTCCCATCACAGCAGCCTGATACCATGTGCTAGTAAAAGCAACAGTACAAAAACCAAGAGAGAATTAGCCAAAAGCAAGACAGATACCCAGGGAAAAATGCATAAAATGCCCACTGTGCTTCCCAGCTCCTGGGTGTAGAAAGATCATGCCATGGAGATGTGGTTTCTTGGGTTTTCCCAGTGAAGTCCTGTTGCTGGCTGTGACGCTGGCACAGCACGGTCCCTGGGAGATTCAGACTAGGGGGCACACTGCTGATTTCCTGGCCGCTGTCCTGCATCCTGAGATATGGCCTGCCAGGAATTCTCGGAGTGACTCCAGAAGGACTGCTGATATTTGGAGCATGGTCTCCAAGTAGAACATCTCTCCCTTTGCAATTAATAATGGGTAATGGAGGGGGTCCCAGAATCTCATTTTGGGGTACGTGGGAGAAGGTGCTTGATGGTCTCTTCTCTCAATTCTGATAGCTTCATAAAATTCTTCCATTTTGCTGGCAAAATGGCTAAGGTTAAAAGCATTTACTGCTCTTGGAGAGGACCCAGGTTCAGTTCCCAGTACTCACGTGTCAGCTCACAACCACCTGTAACTTCAGTTCCAATGGATATGAAACCCTTTTCTAACCAGAGAACTTACACACATGCACCCATGCACACACACACATGATACATGCATATGCACTCAGGCACATAAAATAATTTGTTTTGTAAATTCTTCAATTTCTGTATTAATTTTCTTAGTGGCATTCACAAAAACTACACACCTCACTTATTCAACACATTTTCAAATTTCATTCATTTATTCATTCTGTGTGTGTGTGTGTGTGTGTGTGTGTGTGTGTGTGTGGCCAGTCGGTCTGTCACAGGCACTGTCCACAGTGTAGGGTGTTGTAACAATGTCCTGCATTTGCAGGATTGCCTTCCTCTCACCAGTAGCAAAGACCAAAATTGACTCCAGATATTGTCCAAGACCCCCAAAGAGGCAGAACAGGCCGTGGTTGAAAACCACTTCCTTCGAATAGTGCCAGATCTCTCCAGCCTTGCTGGTTAGGAAGTGGAATCCTCTCAGTGGGTATCTAGTAACAATCAAGAAGAATTAGAAAGTCTTTGACTTCCAAATTCAACTTCCAAGATAATGTCCCAGAGACAGTCACAAAGATATGCAAATGCTCAGGGCTGTTGCAGTGTAACAGACCAGAAACAACCGAAACAGCAACAGGAGACTAGCTGTGAACTGAGTAACCCTCTCAGGGGGACACCACACAGCTGGAAGAATCTCTTAAGATACCATTTAGTCAGCCGGGCGGTGGTGGCGCACGCCTTTAATCCCAGCACTTGGGAGGCAGAGGCAGGTGGATTTCTGAGTTCGAGGCCAGCCTGGTCTACAGAGTGAGTTCCAGGACAGCCAGGGCTATACAGAGAAACCCTGTCTCGAAAAACCAAAAAAAAAAAAAAGATACCATTTAGTCTGTAGTCTACCGTGACATGAGAAAAAGCAAGGCAATGCAGATACTACATAGTTTATGATATATACACATACATCACATGCCCACATGTTAAGGCACATATGTAGTTGTGTGTGCATATGTGTGCACATGTGTGATGCATGCATGTGAAGGTGTGCGTGTGTCTGCCTGTGTGCACACATGTGGAAATCAGAGTGGGATGGCTGATGTCTTATGATATTCCTCTCCACCTTATGTGCTGGAGACAAGGTCTCTCATTGAGCAGGAAGCTTCCCAGTCAGTGAGGCTGGCTGTCCTGGCAAGCTGTAGGGACCTGCCTGCCCCCACCTCCCAGTGCTGGGGTTACAGCATACACAGCTGTGGGCAGCTTTTAACATGGGCAGGAGGGATTCAAACCCAGAGAGATGGTCTTAACCACCAAGCTAACGACCCAGTATTTTTTAAATAGGGAGCCAAGCCACAAGCGAAAAACAAACAAAACAAAACAAAAAACACTGAGAAACTGAGTGCTGAAAGCGATCAGAGACAGAATCCAGGGGACAGGAAGCAAATCAGACTGAGCACAAGGCTCCAGCGTGCATTTTGTAGAGATTTCACAAAGTCTGAAAGAATAAACGCAACAAAACCAAAGCATAGTATTTGAACTAACTGTATATTGAGTTGGTGGCTGGTGGCTTAGCTACAATAGGGTTGTGTGTGTGTGTGTGTGTGAGAGAGAGAGAGAGAGAGAGAGAGAGAGAGAGATGTGTGTGTGTGTGTGTGTGTGTGTGAGAGAGAGAGAGAGAGAGAGAGAGAGTTTAAACTCGAACAATTTGACTATACATTCTTTTTTTTTTTTTTTTTTTTTGGTTTTTCCAGTTTCTCTGTGTAGCCCTGGCTGTCCTGGAACTCACTCTGTAAACCAAGCTGGCCTCAAACTCAGAAATCCACCTGCCTCTGCCTCCCAAGTGCTGGGATTAAAGGTGTGCATCACCACTGCCCAGATTTTTTAAAAGATTTTATTTTATCTATATAAGTACACTGTCACTCTCTTCAGACACACCAGAAGAAAGCATCAGATCCTATTACAAATGGTTGTGAGCCACATGGGGAATTGAACTCAGGACCTCTGGAAGAGCAGTCAGTGCTTTTAACTGCTGAGCCACCTCTCCAGCCCAGCTATACATCCTTAGGGAAGGAGCTAGAGAACAAAATGCAGGGGCGGAGAGCCAGCTGAGTGCCCACAGAGCCAGCTGAGCGCCCACAGAGCCAGCTGGGCGCCCTCAACACCTGCTGCTTTTGCAGAGGACCTATGTTCAGTTCCCAGCACCCAGATGGGGGACAGCTGTCTTTAACTCCAGTTCTAGAGAATCCAGTGGCCTCTTGTGGCCTCTGTGGCCTCTGTGTGTACATGGTGGACAGATATACATGCAGGAAAAACACTTATGCATGAAAAATGAAAGCAAATCTTTTATTTTAAAGAGTACTCGGATGAAGCCAACACTAAAAGGGCTTCACAGTGGCCAGAGGGACAGTAGGAGAAGCATGTGAGCTTGCATTCCAGAAGCCACATAAAAAACAAAAACAAGCCAGGCATAGCAGGTCTTCTCACCTCAGCACTGTGGGGGTTGGGTGTGGGGTGTGGGGAGGGGGTTGGGGGAGATGGAGACAGGTGGCTGTCCAAGGCTCACCTAGCTTCATCAGAGAGTTCCCAGCTAGGGAGAGGCTCTGTCTCAAAAAATAAGGTGGAGCGCTTCCAAGGAACAATACCTAAGGTTTTCCACTGATCTCTAAACACACACACACACACACACACACCACTATACCTGCACTACTACACACACACACACACACACACACACACACACACAACATGACACCACACACATACCACACTATCACACACACACTTGCACATTACCCTACACCACATACACCATACACACACACTATTCTACACCACCCAAGCACACATACCACACTACACCACACACACACACACACACACTATATATACCACACACACACATAAATGCGCACACAGACACATACTACACTACATCACATAAACACCACACACACACACACACACACACACACACCACATGGTTCAAAACACCACATATGTTAACACAGAGCACTAAGAAGCATCAGACATTACTAGCCTTTCATATGAATCTATGCGGACGTCTGGGCTGGGCATTCTTTGTTGTAAACATCATTCTCTGCATGTCTAGGCTTTTGAGCCGTATCCCTGGCCTCCCATCAGATGCTCACAGGATCTCTCCCCTAGCTGCAATAACAATGTCTAGATATTGCCTAAGATCCTCAGGGAGGTGAACTGGCTCCTGCTGAGAGTCACTGCCCACAGATGAGCCTAGCTACCCATGTGCTATTTTAAAACCTGGTGAACCAAGACTGTAGAAAAAGCTAGGCCAATGAGATGGGTTGGCTTTCTACACAAGCCCAATGACCACAGTTTGATCCCAGAACCCACAGTGGAAGAAGAGAGCCATCCGCCAAAAGTTGTCTTCTGACCTCCACATATGCACTGTGGCAAATGTTTATCTGTAGTCAAGTACACATCCAAATATTTCTAATTTTAAAAATAAAATTTTAATTTGAAAAATTAAAAATCTGTTTTTTAAATTACATGTATGAGTCTGTGTGGGAGGATGTGCACATGAGTACAGGTACCCATGGATGCCACAAGAGGGCGTACGATCCTCTGGAGCTGGATCCACCCAACTTGAGTACTGGGAATAGAACTCAGACCTTCTACAAGAGAAACAGAAGCTGTAACTGCTTAGCCACCTCTCCAGGTCCAATAATAAATAAAAATTTTAAATGAAAACAAAACAAAACAAAACAAAAGCAACAACAAAACAGCATTCAGAGAGGTGAAGGAAGAGGAAGATTTCTCTAACAGAGAAATCCTGAAAAACACAAGGCTTGTGTTATGTGTGTGAACCCTAAAGAAGCTGGCATGGCTGGGATCCAGTGGTATACAAGAGGACCACAGAACAGCCGGAATAGCCAGGCTGTTCACAGGACACTCTGTTCCTTACCTCAAATAACTCAGCCCAGTGATCTCAGACACCCTGTACCCTAGAAAGAATCCTATTCAGTTCAGTTGTTGCTTTAATTGTTGCTTGATTCTGTCACAGTCTGTGGCACTCAGAGGCACACATGCTGTGTTTCCAGCAATGTTTCCAGCAATGGGGTCTTGGGAGAGGTTCGGTGTGAAATCATTTATCCCACAAACATGAAGAACGGAGTGTAGGTCCCACAATCTGCATGACCGCCAGGCAGGCTCAATGGCTTCTTGCAATCCCAGCACTCATGAAGCAGAGAAAGGATGCTCAGAGCAAGGTGGCTAGCTAGACAAGCAGGAATTGGCAAGCTCTGGGTCCAGGGAGAGACCCTGATATCACATAAGGTAGGGAGAGACTGAAGAAGGCACTGATGTCAGCTTCAGGTCTACACATGCGCGTGAGCGAAGAAAATGGAGTTTCCAGCAAGGACTCTGGACAGGCAGCTCCACAAAGCTGAGAGATGGGGGACATGACACTGCCCTCAGCAAAACTGTAAATGGGAAGTTGAGTTTACCATCCGAACTGCCCAAGGCTTTGAGAAAACCCTGGAACCCTTGGCCAACTCCTCCAGCCCCTGATAAAACCAGCTCCAGATGCCATGATTTTGGAAAAGGCCACTGTGGGCAGGAGGTGGCTTCCCTGGCCACACCAGTGTCCACATCCTGCCGGTCTACATCTGGGGTGCTGTGCCCATCCAGCCAGACCAGACCTCCACATGCCAAACCCTGTGCTGGTCAGCAAGACACTCACAAAATGTTGGCCTTTTTTTTTTTTTCTCCTAGACAAAGTTAGATTCACCCAGACAACCTAAATCTGTCCTGCCTCTGACCAGAAGAAATACTTCAAAAGTCCTCCTCCTCCTCTTCCTCCTCGTCCTCTTCCTCCTCCTCTTCTCAGAGTGGCTGGCAGGAGACTGAGATCTTCCTTCAGACTATCACAGCCCCTCAGGGCCCATGTCTCAAGGCCCTCCCTAAGCTGTCAGGACGCCATCTTAGCCTGTGCCTTTCGCCTGAGACCCTCCCCACACACCTGCCTCCTCTCAGGCTTATGTTTTTCCTAGGTTCTCTTCTGCCTGACACATTTTCTTTTGCTCAATCCAGCTGAAGAACTTCCTCCTTACACACCAGGTTCTGGGTCTGTCCCCTTCCCTTGTGTCGTCAGTGGGTTCTGTCCCTGACTGAGGTGCCCCTCTGGATGGTAGCTCTTTAGGGCAGTAGCTGAACATGTCGGGTGGATGCTGCGTGCCACCCATTAAGCTGCTGTGTTCCGTGGACAGATGGCAGCTTCTGCTCTTCCCGGGACTCTGGCTCCGTGTCCATCACTCACAGCTCCCAGGGCTGGGGTGCTGCTGCTGGTCTGTGTGACCACATCACAGTGAGTCCCCTCCAGACACTGATGTCTGCGCTTGCTCTGAGATTTGCTTCCTTCCCTGATGGGGCCCTCGAGGGTGGGGACAGGTTCCCCAGGCCCTGAGGAAGAGGGGCCGGGCTTTAACTGCCTTGTGCTGCTGTGGGGCCCTGGGGTTGGTGACCTGTGCATTCTGCACCTGAAGGAATTTCTCCCACCAGGAGCCTCAGCGCAGCGGTGAGGCCCAGCCTCACTCCTGAGGTATTTTCAGCTGAGCCTCCCTCTGCACTGGCTTTCTTTACAGGCCATTTCCATAAACAGCTCTGCACACATAATTACCGGTCCAGTCCTCAGCTGGCTCCAGACCCCAAATTAAAAGGGAACACCCGCACAGGCGGCCACATCAAGCCTGCCGAGGTAAAAAATAATTCCCAGGAGATGTGAGCAAGGAATGATTCTTCCAGAGGAAACTCAAGGACATGGTCCATGATGACACATCCCGATTACCTGCCTATCCTGTGACTCACTCTTGCAGAAACCCCCCATCAATGGACAGGGCGTAGGCACAGTTTAAGTCAGAACTGGGAAGGTCTTCAGGGTTGGGGTTCTGAAGCAGGAAAACTGAGGCCCACAAGGGGTTCTCTGTTGAGGCCCCATCTGAACTCAAGGTAGTGTGACACCAGCTTTCAGACCTGGCCATGGAAGTGTGTGGACCTGGAGTTCAATAGTGGCGTATTGGGGCGGAGGTGACTACTCTCACCATGTTCTCTGTCTATAAGGAAGCCACCTTCTTCCCTCTGCTGGGTCTGATGGAACTGGGGCTGTCAGGAGGTACTCAAGGATGTGCTCACTGCTGCCACCACAGGGATGGGGACAGCCCACGTGCACCCCACGGGAAGCAGCTCTCCGTGCTCCCTGACTCCTTCCCCTCCACCAGTCTGCCCAGATGCTGGGGCACATGGTGCGGAGGGAGGCATGGAAAGCCCATTTGGGACATTTCTAGGTTGCTTCCCAAGGACAAGGAGAAAGAGGAACTATCTGTGACCCTAAATCAGACAGAGAAAGCAATGCCCTAGCAGATGCAGCGTGCAGGCTGAGACTTCAGGAAGGAGCTTGCCTGTCAGGGATGGAAGAGCTGGCCTAGGGCAGTTGTCTGGAAATCTCGCCCATCTCTTATAAAACAGGGGCTGGGTTTATCCAGTCTCTAAAAACGGATGTGGGCGTGGGTGAAGCTCAGTGGTAGGAGTACTTGCTTAGGAAGGGAAAGACCCCAAGTCCAATGTCCAGGGCATGCGTGTGTGTCCATGCGCGTGGACACAAACTGAACAGTCTCCTTCTTGGAGAACAGCAAGCTTTCTGTACACTAAGCCATCTCCAGTCATGGCTTTCTTTTTTCTTTTCTTTTTTAAAGATTTATTTATTTGTTTGTTTTGTGTATATGAGTACACTGTAGCTGTGCAGATGGTTGTGAGCCTTCCTGTGGTTGTTGGGGATTGAATTTAGGACCTCTGCTCGCTCCAGTTAACCCCGCTCCCTCTGGTTGGCCCATTCAATCAGTCCCTGCTTGCTCCAGCCCAAAGATTTATTTATTTATTTATTTATTTATTTATTTATTTATTTATTTATTTATTTATCTATCTATTTATCTATCTATCTATTTATTTAGTTAGTTAGTTATTATATGTGATTACACTGTAGCTGACTGTGTCAGATCCCATTATGGATGGTTGTGAGCCACCATGAGGTTGCTGGAATTTGAACTTAGGACCTTCAGGAGAGCAGTCAGTGCCTCTTACCCACTGAGCCATCTCTCCAGCTCCCAGTCATGGTTTTCTTTGTCCTTATTTATGTCTTTTTCTTTTCTTTCTTTCTTTCTTTCTTTCTTTCTTTCTTTCTTTCTTTCTTTCTTTCTTTCTTTCTTTCTTTCTTTCTTTTTCTTTTCTTTTTTTTGAGACAGGGCCCAACCAAGTTCCCCAGCCTGGCTTTGAACTTCTCAGCCTTCTGAATTCCTGGGACTATAGACAAAGAGAAGCTTCATTCAAAGTACTCCCAGGCAGAAAAGAACCAAATCTCAATTAATAAGAATAAATGAACATGGATCATGTGTGTAAGCCATTCATGCAACTCGGAAGAACCACAGAGACAAGAATGTGGGCGACTCAGAGAACTGCGTCAGGTGGGAGCTTAACAGGCAGCACACGGGTGGCCACACGCTACAAGATTCCATTTCTATGACGCTTAGAAACAGGCTGGAGGAGCCTTTGGTGAGAGGAATCACAAAGCAGTTGCCCAGGGGACTGGCTGGTAGGTGCTTGATTCCCTGGAGACTTCATTATCTCATTGTGGATGATCCGAATTTTATGGAACGAGCACGTAAACCTTATCTGAATGGCAGTGTACAGAGGACATATGCATCGGGTGTGGACGGACTGCTGTGTGGCCTTGGGACTATCGAAACCCTCTCTGAGCCTTATTCTCCTGTGGCAGTACTTGCAGATGCAAATGCAGGAACAGACGTGGAGGTCTGGGCATGTGGCCAGCACAACTGTCATCTCACTCGGCCCTGGCAGCCCCTTAAGATGAGCATCTCACAGAAGGGGAAACTGAAGCTCAGAGGGGGGAAGGGTTGCCTTTGAAAGATCAGATTATAGAGTAGGCACAGCATCAGGATGGGAGTGCTTTCTGTGTGAGTCCCAGGTCAGGAGTCCCTTGGCCCAGCCCTTCTCAGGTTCTCTTGTCTCCAAACTGGGTGGTGAGGGGTCTATCATCCCTGACAGCCATCTTCATGGCACATGTATGCATTCTCTGTCTCTCCCACTAGAAGGTCATCTCTGAAAGAACACAGGCAGCGTGACTGCCCCCGCAATTGGAACCAGGAGCCAGGCCTCCTAGCACATAGTAGGCACTGCATGACTACTTGTAGGAGGAATGGATGAATTAGTGAATGAATGAGTGAAGAAATGAAGGAATTCCCTGGGTAAGAGCCAAAGGAAGTGAGCCTGAGATCAGTGATGAGAAGGTCTCTGGCCGCAGAGCTGGCAGCAGAGGGAGGCCATGGCCGGGTCTCTACTGCTCACAGACTTACTCTTTCATACCCCGCCACCACACTTCATTGCTGCCCCAGCCCTTGGCCATCGGAGGCCTCGGGAATAAAAGCTCCTGGGCTGGGAAAGGGGTCAGTGCATATGCTGATGGCTACATTGTAGTCCTGCCTGGACTCTGCCTGTTAGTGCTGTTTTGCCTCAGTTTCCCCATCCAGAACAGAGCCACCTTCCTGTCCACCGGCATGGGCAGAGCTGGTCCTTACTGACTCCTTCCACCTTGGGAAGGAGAGGAGGTCCTGAGGCCACCCAGCCAGGGACAGGGCAGTGAGCCAGCAGGTTCCTCTGAAACAGACCCGATGATCAGGGCTGGGAGGCATCTCATTTTCCTGATACTATCACTCAGATGCCTGGAAGAAACTGCACACAGAGAGGAGGACACGTGGGCAGGGACAAGCAGGGACTAAGGGTAGGTCCGGGAGGGGAGTCAGGGTCTGGTGCTAAGAGCGCCAGGTTAGCTCCGGGCTCGCCATTCCCTGAGCACAGGGACACCGGGGTCAGGAATCTGCTGTCACACCTGTTCCACAGGGTCGCTGCTGCTGTCAGTGGCATGCTGGTTCCAGGGCTCTGGCCTCCAGGATCAGCCTGGCTTGCCAAGAGAACAGCATCTGGGCACGTGTCTGACACACAGGGCCCCCTAACCACCAGGGAAACAATCATTCTAAGATGGATGTAGTGGCACACCTTTAATCCCATCACTTGGGAGGCAGAGACAGGTGGATCTCTAAGTTTAAGGCCAGCCTGGTCTACAGAGTGAGTTCCAGAACAGTCAGAGCTACACAGAGAAACCCTGTCTTGAAGAAAAAAAAAATCCATCTCTAGGTTTCAATGTACACAAGACACAGACACACAGAGCTAATTTATCTTCCTCTTCTCCCAGCCTCTTTTTTTCCAACAGGATTTGCTGTTACTCTGATGCCCTGGCTGGCTTTACATATATGATATAGCCCAGGCCGGCCTTGAAGCTATGACAATCCTCCTGCCTCAGTATCCTGAGTGTTAGGATTATAGTCATACTTTAACACATGCAGCCACATAGAGAATTGACTGCTTTGTGTGCAAGGCTGGGCTGCAGCTGGAAGGGCTGGGGGTCAGCAGTGGCCCCACTCTGGGTTACACTGGGACGGACAGTGGCCATGTCCTAGTTCACACTCTCAAGGGCATATGCTCAAGGGAGGCTGCTTTTCTGCTCCTGTTCATCTGTAAGTCAGTCATATAACCTTGAGGACCAGTCACCGGGAGTACCATTTGTTCATCCATTTTTAGACAGAGTCTCATTTGTAGTTGTGGTTGGCCTGGAACTCATAGAGCTCCCCCTTCCTCTGCCTCCTCAGTGCTGTAATTAAAGGTGAGTGTCACCATGCCAGGCCTAGGAGTCCCATTTAAAAGGACAGATTTAGGCTCAGAGACAACAAGGGACTTCCCTAAAGTTGCACAGCAGCAGTAGGCCCTGGTCTGTTCATAGCAACAGTTCCCACCAGAGCTGTTCATGTTTTGACCAGCTGAGGGGGGTGGGGTGCAAAACATGGGCTGGGTGGTGATTCATTCTGATCAGCAGCTCCTCTGGGGACATTCTTGGGCAAGCCTATCCTTCGTTCTTAGTCCTAAGCCCTGGGTCAGCCTGTTCTAAGGATGGAGAGGCAGTTACAGCCCCACATGTGGTCTGGCCTAAGTCCCCACCCTGCCCTCTCGTAAGGAAACAGTACGCAGGTCCCTCCTGCCCCCGAGCTTTCCGTCCTAAATACCCACCTTCCCCCTGTGCTGTGCTCCACCCTACCTTGGCCCTCACCAGCTGTGGATGGGGAACAGAGGATTGGGTGCCCTCTCTACCTGCCTTCAGGTAGGGAAAGGAGTGGCTGAGGGTCCCACACACCCTGCTGTCCAGTCCCCTAGGTTCCTCTGCCCACATCCTCTCGAAAGCTCTCCCCACCTTGGAGGGAGTGTCACCAACCCGAGCACTGGAGGTAGAGCTAAGCCAATCCAAGTATCTTCTGGGCTATCTCAGGGCAGCCACTGCCTCTCTGTGCCTCCCTGCTCTCCCCTGGGGAAGGAGAGTGGGTACTTGATGGTCAGCGGCTGCTAGGAGGATTAGCTATGCTCTGCTGGGCTGGCCATGGCAGGGTCCTTGGTCTCAGCTCAAGCTGGGTATTCAAACCTGCCCAGGTCAGTAGCCACAAGCATCAGCAAAGCTGGTGGGGACCTGACCCACAGGGAGGAAAACCTCCAGAAAAGTATCTTTCAGACTCTTAGAAACTGGGGCTACAGAGAAGGCTCAGCACTCACTGCTCATGACTTCCTATAATTCTTGACTCCAGTCCCAGAGGATCTGACAGCCTCTTCTGCCCCCATGAGACACTGCATACACTTGGTACCCATACATACAGGCAGGAAAATCTTGTATACATAAAAGAAAAAAAATTTTAAAAATTTTAAGGTGGAGGATGTAGCTGGAGAGACAGCTCAGGAGCCAACCCTTTCCCTACCTGAAGGCAGGGATAGAGGGCACCCAAGCCTCTGTTCCCCATCCACAGCTGGTTGTGAGCACAGCCCAGGGGGGAGGCGGGTGTTTAGGACGTAAAGCTCGGGGTCAAGAGGGATCTACGTACACTCTTCAGCTTAGAGAGCAGGGTGAAGACTTAGGCCAGACCACATGTGGGGCTGTAACTGCCTCTCCATCCTTAGGATCTTCTCTGAGAACCTGGATTTGACTTTTCAGCACTCATATGGCTACCTCAAGTGTCTGTAACTCCAGTTTTCGGGCGTCTGATGCTCTCTTTTAGCCTCTGACAGACAAACATGCAAGTAAAACACTCATATACATAAGTAAAAAAATAAAAGACTCCTAGGAGAAAGCGGTCCTAATGTCTACAGATACTTGGAGAAAGGAGGAGCCACTCTTTGGAAGAATGGACTCACAGCTGCCCCTTGGGTCACTCACTGGCCTGACTCTCTCCATGCCAGGCCAAGGTCCAGCCGCTGGGGCCCAGGCCCACAAGACTACAGTCACGTCTGAGTCTGTCCACTCCACCTCCTGACACCGCACCCCACCCACTCACTTCCTACTGCACAGAAAGAGCCTGCTGTCCAGGCATGAGGGTCAGCTCTGGTCACTTTGATATGACCACAGGTTTCCGCACTGAACTTTGTCCCTCTCTTCAGGGCTGCATTTATCACAGTGACAGCATCATGGTCTGTTTACTCATCAGTCTTCCCGGGACTGTCTTCCGGTGCCACCTAGGGTACCTGGACATCGTCAGATCCCAACTCCTGGGTGCCTTGGTGGGCGAAGACCCTGGGCACTGGCGCTAACACACAGACCTTTCGATCCTGACCCCCTGCAGTCGCTTCTTCCTGTAGTTTTACTGAACCACGGCTCCCTGTTCCAGGGGCTTTGTATTACCTGAGGGCATCATCCGCGACAGGCAGCTACGCATGGCCACCCTCTCCTCCCCCTACCGCCCCACCCGGATCCCTGACGCCTTTCCTGCACTCACCCATGTTGACGAAGCTCATGACCAGGTCGGCACGGCCCAAGTAAGCCTGTGGCGGCCCGCCGTCATCGTCATCGGTCATGGCGTGATATAGGTCCAACATGAAGAGGGGCGCGGACGCTGGCTGCCGGGCAGCGGCGGGTGGTGCACGGGGTCGGGGCCGCCCGGGCAGCCCGAGCACCGCTAGGATTTCACGCTGCATGTCGCGGCGCTCCCGCGCTCCCAGGCGACGCTGGGGACAGGTGTGCGGGGGACGCGGACCGTGGCCACCTCCCAGAGCGCACAGAGCAAGTCCCAATAGCCAGAGTGGCCCGGGGCGCACAGCCATCTCGGACTTTCAGCGGGCGTGCATCCACTGGTAGCTGGCAGGGCTCAGGCGCGACGCCCGGACTGGAGGAGCAGACAGTGCAGTGGCTCCCTGAGTTCGCACCTGTCGCGGGCAACTCTGCAGTGACTGGGCACCACGCACTCGGCAGGTGATCGCTGCGCCCGTAGGTCCTTCAGAGCAACGTGGGCTTTCACTGCGCTGACGGGTGAGTGTCCGCAGAAGCACCTCGGTAGCAGCTCAGACTAGCAAGTGCTCTTCCTAGGCCCCGCCCCTTCCCGGACCAGCCAATGGCGTCTCGGGGGCGTGTCCGACTGCGGAGGGACGCCCCGGGATGGTCTCTGCTCTACTACTGGTGCGCGAAGTGGTGGGAGCCAGGTGGGTACTGGAGAGAGGCCTTTAAGGGTGTCTTGGGTCTCCATCCAGCTTCCGGGGGGTGGGGCATACCTAGCTCCACGAGGAAACATTGGGGTCTCTGAAGCGGGCACTCGCGCCCTGGGCGCGGGTGGAATCCTGAGTCCACGAGCAGCTGTAGGACCCGCAGCGTCGCTCTTCTACTCTGGGAGTCTGCTTACGCCCCTAGTTCCGGCCGTCGGGCCGGGCGAGTGCCAGAAGTGCAGCGAGGGTGGGGCACATTCCGCTGCCAGTACAGCCCCCGCTACTCCTCGGTGCCAGACTCCTCCACCTGGCCGATCCCCTTGTAGCTCCAACCCGGGATAGGCTCTGAGCCTCTCCAAGGAGGGCCACCTGTCTCGTTTGTGACAGCCCTCCACCCCACCCCAGGGCTTGCAATAAAGGGACCTTGCAAAAACTCCCAGACTGGTTCCGCCCCTTTATTCACTCCCGCCTCCCAAGGCGGCTGCCCGCAAAATAGACACTGACAATAAAGGTGTTGGTGTGGCTCAAGTGGAGAATCGAATGAGCGAATGAGCTCCGGAAGGCTGGAAGGACTCGAACAGGAAAGACGGAAGTCAGTGGGAGGAAAGTACCCAGCAGAGGGAATGGCTGCGTCAAGGCTGGGAGTGTTGACAGGTAACAGGGCTTCCAGACCTATTAGTGTTTACAAGCCACTATGGGCACACAGCTGCCTCTTTTCTTTTTTTTTTTTTCCTTTCTTTCCTTTTCTTTTTTTCCTCATTCCTTCTTAGCTTACACAAAGCAATTTATTAGCAAAGTAATTTTGAGAAGTCCTGTTCACAGACCATGATGGCCCCCTTCCTTCAAGTGCTGTCACAAGGGATGGGAGTGACAACCTCAACCTGCCCAATCTTCACAGCTCTGAGCAAGTAAGAACGCTAAACGCTGAGGGTTGACTGGGCTCCAGATCTAGGGGTCTTGGTTCTGTTTCCTCCTGTGGTCTGGAGTTTGCTATGCTGGGCAGTGCTGCCCGGCTCCATGCACCTCTGATCCACATCGGTAACATGGACAAAGCTATCACTGAAAATTGTAAAGATACAGTAGACACCAAATACATTCTCTCCTTCAGCCACTTGAGGTCCAATGCAGATGGCTTGTTCTTTCCTTCCTCTTGGGAGGTGTTATTTCTGAATGTCATCTCCAGATTCCTATACCAGCCCTGCTATAGCAGCCCTGCCCCGCTCTGAGGCAGGTTCTCACTATGTAGCACTGGCTGACCTGGAATTTGACCTATAGAACAGGCTGGCCTCAAACTCAGAGATATGCCTGCCTATCTCTGCCTCTGGGATTATGGTATGTGCTACACTGGGCCTCACAAAAGCTTTTTTTTTTTTTTTTTTTTTTTAAACAAACGGGAAAGCTGACTGTTAAGCACTTTACCTCAGGTGCACAACAGTGCAACTGGAGAGCTGGAGGTGAAGGGTGGGCGAGTGCTGGAGAAGCTTCCGGAGAGAGACCATAAAGGTCCTGCAGGTGGTGCTACATGAGGGTCTGGACCAATTAAGGATTCTCTAATGTGCATTCAAAATCCAAATCCAAATAAATGTATAATGCCTAGCAAAATCATGCTGGTGTGGTCCTTTTGAAGTTTTCTTTTTTCTTTTCTTTTTTTTCCTTTCTTTTCTTTTCTTTTTTTCTTTTCTTTTTTTTTTTTTTTTTTTTTGGTTTTTTGGATGTTTTTTTTCGAGACAGGGTTTCTCTGCATAGCCCTGGCTGTCCTGGAACTCACTCTGTAGACCAGGCTGGCCTCGAACTCAGAAATCCACCTGCCTCTGCTTCCCAAAGTACTGGGATTACAGGCGTGTGCCACCACCGCCCAGCTCTTTTTTCTTAAATGTGTGCACCTCCTGTGTGCAAATGTCCTCAGACCCCAGAAGAGCGCAACCAGAATTACTGCCCACTGTAAACCACCTGATGTTCTAGGAACGGAACCAGAGTTCTCCAGCCTTGTTTCAGAGTTTCAAGTATCAACTCAACCCTTCAAATAATCATGTCCTTTATTCAACATGGTCAATTTCCATACTGCTTCAAAGCCCCCATTAAAACACAGAGTTGTAGAATATCTATAAGCACCATTGGTCAATAAAGCCACCATTGGTGGCTTATAGCTTAGGTAGGAAATAGGACATCCTGTAGGCAGAAAGGATTCACCCAAGAAGATATAATGAGACAGATGTCTTCTGAGACGGTACCTGAGCACAGGTAACCTGCCACAAAGATTGGAATAAATGAGTTATTCTAAGTTATGATCTAGTCAGAGAAGAGCCTAGCTATATGACCAAGGTATCTGTAAATACATTTTGAGTCTGAGTCTTATTTCTGGGAGCATGAGGCTGGGAGGAAGACCTGGAGTGACCTTCAACCCAGAATGACTGAAAAGTGCTGGAGGAGGGCTGTAAGTTCAAGGCCAGAAAAGTTTACATAGCTCAGGACTAGCCTCATAGTTACTGTCATACCTTGTCTCAATACAAGACAAAACAGAGCAAAAAGGAGGAGAGGGGGGAGAAGAGAAGGAGAAGGGGGAAGAATAGAAGGAGGAGGGGAGGAGGAGGAGGGAGAGGAGGGGGAGGAAGAGGGAGGAGAGGAGAAAGGGAGGGGGAGGAGCATAGAACAGAAAGAAGGAAGAAAAGGGGAAAATGTTGGGCTTTTAAGGAAGATGCTGCCAAGTAGCCTTTGAATCTGCCCAAGTTGAGGCTAGAGCTAGAATGCTGAGGAAGTGTGGTTAGGAGGGAGGGAGACAAGCCAGGGGCTGACATTGGAGACTTAGTAATAGGGAAAGGGGCTGACGATAAGTTCCTAATAGAGATGGGGTGAAAATTGGGGGGGGGGGCTGAATTTATAGGGCTTGATGACTGAGGTAGAAAGTTACATGTCCATATATTTTTTGTTTGGGAGCTTGAGTCTCCTGTCCACAGCTCCCCCCATGCCCTCTGGACCCTGGGCACTCTCTGTACCAGACTCCATCATACCATCAAGGACCAACCTCCAGCCGGGCAGTGGTGGCACACACCTTTAATCCCAGCACTTGGGAAGCAGAGGCAAACAGATTTCTAAGTTCGAGGCCAGCCTGGTCTACAGAGTGAGTTCTAGGACAGCCAGGGCTATACAGAGAAACCCTGTTTCGAAAAACCAAAAAAAAAAAAAAAAAAAAAAAAAAAAAAAAGAACCAAACTCCCACTCCACCTGTAGCTCACATGTTGCATTCTAGGCTATCCTGGGCTACCAGGCTACTTACTATAACCAGCCCAGTATGGGGCTGGTTCTTAGGGCTGAAACATTCATGTCAGCTTAGGAGTTGGCCACTTACTCTCCCCACAGTGCTTCCTATTCCTATAAACTGAAACAGGGCTTAGCCAGTCACCCAAGAGTCTCCATCCGGAGTCCAGTTTGGCAACAGTCATGGTGGGCTGCTCTGTACTGAGCCCTGAACCAAACTCCACCTTTGAGCAGCCTCGACTCTGATGGTGTTGACCATCTGTGAACTTAGTCATTTCCAAAAGCAAAATGAAAGATGTATCCCCAGAGAAGCTGAGGTAGGTTCCTGTGAGTGGAACCCTGGAACAGCACAAAGACTAAGATGGCTAAAGTTTCTTAAAGATAGTGTCAAACACCTGAGCTTTCTGGCTCGCCTTTTGCTAAGTTACTTAACTTCCTTATCCACAGGGGGATTCAAGATCATAGCACTGGGATATCATTTATCTCATACCTGTGTGCACATGCATGTCATGTGCGGAGGCCAGAAAACAACTTACAGGAGTAGTTGGGTTTCTTTCCTCATGGGCACTGGATGAGCGCGGCCATTAGCCTGGCTGGCGAGCATCCTTACTAGCTGACCTGTCTCTCTGGCCATCGAACATGCATTGTTTTCAAATCACATCTCAGAATTATTATTATGAGGGAAGAGACTCAGGTAAAGGTTAGAAGATGATTTTGTGGAATCCGTTCCCAACCTATTTGTGGGTTCTGGGGATTAAAGGCAGGTTTCCAGACTCATGTGGTCAGCACCTTTACTGCCTACCCCGCCCCCTTGTCAGCCGCTGTAGTGTTTAAGCCTTTATCTGGCCCATTTCCTGTCTTACAGGGACTCCTGTGGAATGGAAGCTTTTTGTGGAGCCATCACCAGGCAAGCTTCTGTTTTTAAGATTTAATTGTGTGTGTGCACATGAATGCATATGCCCTGAGAGGCCAGTTTTTCATTCTATGTGGGTGCTGGGACCTTAGCCCAAGGCCTACAAGAACAGTGTATGCTTTTGACCCCCACCCCTGCCCAGTCACATCTCCAAGTATCCCTCACACCTGCCTGCCAGCTTCCTGGGAAGAAAGTCACAGCAGGAAGTGCCCTCGAAATACAGGCACCAGCCAGTCCTGCCATGCTCCTGCTGCTGGGCACCTGCAAGCAGAAGCCAATTTGGGCGAAAGCACCTGCACGAAGTTCTCAAAGCTTTTTACAAATAACGTTTTTAATTAAAAATAAGTTTATTCAACTTATATACATATTAAGGTGATTGTGGTGGCACACACCTTTAATCCCAGCATAGGCAGGCAGGTTTCGATGAGTTCAGAGACCAGCCTAGTCTACAGTGGGTTCCAGGACAGTCAAGGCTACATAGTATGACCTTGTCTCAAAACCAAAACAAGTAGGTGTGTCACATGTAGGTATGTATATATGAGTGCAGATGCCTATAGAGACTGTCTGATGATGGTGCTTGGAACTAAACCCAGGTTCTTTGGAAGAGTACAAATGCTCTTTTCTCTGTGTAGCCCTGGCTGTCCTGGAACTCACTCTGAAGACCAGACTCAGAGATCCACCTTCCTCTGCCACCCTAGTGCTGGGATTGAAGGTGTGTGCCACCGTCATCCAGTGCAAATGCTCTTAACGAATCTCCAGCCCCAAATATTTATTTTTAATTATAAGTATGTGTAGCATGTGGGTATGTGCATGGGTGCACAGGTACCTATGGAGGCCAGAAGATTGCCTGGAGCTGGAATTACAGGTGGTTGTGTATCACCATTGGTGCTGGGAACCGAGAAGGTCTTCTGCAGGGGCAGCAAGTGCTCTTAACTTCTGAGCCAGTTCTCCAGTCCCAAGCTGACAGCTTTAAGGTTACCCAGTTCTGCGAAGAAGAGTGTGGTGCTCACCAGGCTACACAGTCCCTTTAATCTGTACATTTGGCCCTACACAGCTTTGTCAAATAAGCACGTACATCTTTCCAAAATTCTCGGAATTTGATGGGTACGTGGCCTGAAGAGTGAGAACATGGATCTGAGCTGGGACCCTTTCCTGAGTTCTCATCGTCGGTATTGGGTTGTTCTAGTCACATCAGTGCCAGCTAAGGACTGGAGAAGTGGAGATATCAGACTAGTACAGGAGTTCCAAGACTCAACTCCAAAAGAGCCAGCCCACCATGGCTTCATCTGTGATCTCTCTCGTGCACACACCTGCCTCTCTACCTATAAGACAAAGGGAACAGAATAAACTGCCTTCCAAAATGGAGATCAGATGTCCAGCAGGCTTAGCTTCACCTCATTTGTCTTCCCCAATAACTAGGTAGTGTTTTCCTTCACAAGTCTGGAAACTAGCAAGAAGGCCTCAGAGCAACCATTCCTCTGCCCTTGTCTACTTTGGACTATGACAAGAGGACGCATGGCAAACTAGTAACTTTGAGAACAGCCAAGGCAATGATGGCTCCTGAAATGGACAAACTGCAAGACACCTGCCTAAGTAACCAGCAGGCAGTGTGCACCATCTGGCCACAAGTCACCGGTGAGAAGGGGCAAAGTCTGCAATTGGCCGTCTCCCGGTATGCCCCGCCCTGAATCAGCTCTTACGGTGCCATCTGGTGAGCTAGTCCATTAGAATAAGGCTCCTTGCACGCTTTGGCCTTGCCTGTCCGTTAGTTTCCACTCTACACAGTGGTTGGTTAACATGGTAACCATGATGTTCTGTCATCTAACAGAAATTTCAGCACACCTTGGGAAGTTTGCCCACCCCAAGGTATATTTCTCACACACCATCTGTTGAATCATGTGGGTAGACAGGATCCCTTCCCTATATATCTGTGTGAAAACATCCTGCTTCTCTGGTGCCTTGTTAAAATTAACAAGGGTAAGATAAAGAAAAATAGTAATGAGTTCTATGATTTTTTTTTCCATCAAGAAAACTCTTGTTGAATGATGTATTTAAGGTCTACAACATTTTTATACCTTAGAGGTAACATTTAAATATAAAGTAGTGGTTCAGAATAAAGCCAGGAATTACAAAACATTTGTTACTGCAAGCATTTTTAATACAAAAGTGTGTCTTGTTTTTAAACAGTTCATTGGTAGAGCTTCAGTTTCTGCCTCAATTAAAACCAATTGAGATAATCACACAGCAACATGGTCAGAGCTGACAAGGAACAGCAGCTAAAAAACAGGAGCCCCAGACAGCTCCTCTGTGGTCCTTGGTCAGCCGACTTTATTACACACAAAAAAGACGGAAGCAAACGGGACTGGTGAACAGGTGTGCTGGTGAACTCCGTTAAAGGGTGAGCAAGTGTTTGTTCTTAGGTCCACATTTCAAAACGGGCTTATGAAATTTATTCCTCAGTTTATGGGAGGCTGATCGACCATTTAAATAAATAGGAAAAAAAAGCAGAGAAACAAATCTGTAATTCACAGTGCCACCAAGGAGCCCCCTCACCAGGGGCCTGGGGCCTGGTGAGCACAGGAGCCATTGGGGGCTAGGTTAGACAGTTAGTTACAAATCAGTTTAAAACCCCAATGTTATGAGGTTTCCTTTTACCCCTGAATCCTAGCAGCTATGTGCCCTTTAACACCCAGAACTGAGACATTATTTTAAGACAGTATTGCAATGAATTCTTTGCTGTATCATGTGCAAAAGCTATCTAGATGAGGTTCTGTCTCTTCAGCTAAGATTACACAAGAGTAAAACAATGGAAACGCAGTAAGTGTCCTCTTCTTAATTCTTGCTAACTGAGGTGTCTGTGATTTAGAAAGAAGAGTTCCTTAAACATTGCGGAATTCTTATTTTTTTTAATATAATTTATCTTGCTGACATAGCAAGTCAAGTTTATAAAGAAGATGCATTTAGGAATAATCCTAAAAGATAAAGCAGGTTTATAACCCTGCACCACATGAAACCTTATTTAGAGGCTTTTCTTTTTAATACACATTTGCGTCTTGACCTTTTGTTTTCCTCAAATATTTCATCTCTGGGCCCTATCTGTTACAGGGTTACCAGGAGGCAAGTTTTATCTACATAAATATTCACATGAAAATAGTAAGTTACAAAAAGGAAAAAAAAATAAGGCAGCTTCATAACACAATTATTCTTTTACAATTTTAACAATATAACTTCTCCCGTTCAGAATAAATATACACCCAATGTATGGAGCAGGATTCAAAGTGGAGAGTGGTGTGGGGTGCTTGTACAGTGTTATCGCTTGGGACCTGTAGTCCTGGGGGAGGCAGTGGTGGCCTTCTTAGACATGGTTGGGATTTTGGAAGGTTTGCTGAGCCCTCTTCTGGAGCTGCCCTGGCCCCCTGCAGCACTGCTCTCAGAAGTGTCTGAACAAGCCGACTGTGTCTCTAGAAGGTCAAAGTCAGAGGCGTCACTCCCTCGACGGCTGCTGGCCCGACTGCCGGCCCGACTGCCAGCCCGACTCCCAGGACGGCTGGCAGACTTCTTAGGGTCTGGAATTTAAGAATCAAGCAGGAGACTTAACAGAGAAAACATTGAAATGGAAACACAAGTGACCAGGGGCTATGGCTAATAGCTCAATTGCTGCATGGTTTTAGGGAAATGACAGCCATTCTGGACCCACACTTCACCACAACAGCAGGAGATGAGCCTTTCTGGTTTGTGAGGCTACCTACTAGATCCTGATGAGGAGCAGAAAGCAGCTGCTGTCAGCAGCTGGACTACTGCTCAGAGCTGCTCAGTCACCACAGCATGGGATGTGGGCAGATGGGACGTGGAGGTGCAGGTGGGGAGGGATGAATTCCAGTTCCCAGGAGGAGTAGCAGTCAGCTAGCTCACTTTCCCAGTTCACCAGCAGCCATAAAAGACATGGCAAACTGACTGGGCAAGTTACTAACATGCAGTTTGCTTTAGCTCAGGCTGGCCCTTTCTTCCTTTTACTCAACTGCAATCATTTCTGATCCAGAACAAAGGCTTCAGTGTTTAGTGGAGGAGGAAAGTTTGCTGTGATTACAAGAAAAAAGCAATGGCTGCCTAACAACCGTAAGTGCTCTTCCAGCAATGGCTCCTGAGAGGCTGATGCCTCCCCAGCCCAAAGCAGCTGGGTCGTCCCTCCCTCTCTCCCTCAGCCCAAGCACTGGCGGGCGCTTACCTGCCCGGTTAGTTTTGGC
Source organism: Apodemus sylvaticus (assembly GCF_947179515.1). Taxonomy (NCBI): domain Eukaryota; kingdom Metazoa; phylum Chordata; class Mammalia; order Rodentia; family Muridae; genus Apodemus; species Apodemus sylvaticus. The sequence continues at coordinate 137,070,629 of NC_067474.1, forward strand.
ACCTGTGGAGGCTGGGGAAGAACTGTTGCTGGTGTCACCAGCGAGGGATGTTCGGCTAGAGTGAAAAGTTGGTGTTGGCCGTTTCAGCTTGCTGCCTGTTGATGAAATGACCTTAAAAATAACAAAAGACCATGTTCAACTGATACAATCTTTGACAGGTATGTAATTGAATTGTCAATTTAAAAGGCTTTTTATAGATAACCATTTGAAAAAGCAAATTAAAAGTCCAGGAAAACAAAGATTTTTTTTTTTTTTTTACAAAATGTCATAGGATCATAGATTTTTAAAAAAATATTCTCAAAAAGAAGTTGTTAAGGTCCAATTAAAGCTTCAGAGGGTCTTCTAATGTCTCTTATCCCTTAGGAATGGTAACCTCCGATGGCTGTATTCTTGCTGATACATTTTCCCTAGGAATGTGAGATCTTCCAGTAGAGAGCTACTCTGGTCAAATGAATCCAGTGATGAGTTAAAAGAGAAATCCAAACACCCCTGTGTACCAACGTGCTGGGGCAGCAATCTAACGCAGAGTCAGACCCCCACCCGCCATGATTAAACACACAACTCTAGTCAAGATCACGTTCTGAGCCAGCCTGTGTTCTCCCTCAGGAAATGAGGGATGAATCTCGTCTCTCCATTTCTTTTTCTTTTCTTTTGGTGTTTTGGATTTGGTTTTTTCAAGACAGGGTTTCTCTGTGTAGTCCTGGCTGTCCTGGAACTCACTCTGTAGACCACGCTGGCCTCAAACTCAGAAATTCACCTGCCTCTGCCTCCCAGAGTGCTGGGATTACAGGCGTGCGCTATCACCGCCTGGCTATGTGATGTTTTCTAATACCATAGATTTAATGTAGAAAAAGAATATTTTTAAGTCTGATTTAAAATATTACTTAAAACATGGAATATAATTCCAGGTTCTCTTTGAAGTAAATTGAGTAAAGTGTTTTCCAGAACCTTTAAGATGCTTATATAGATAGGAGAGTGGAGCGGCCTATCTCATTGTGCAGGTTGAATTTCTTCATGAAGGAAAAGCAAAAGCGACAGGAAGTGATTAACACTCAAGCAGGAACTCTCCTAGTCACCCAGGGGGAGGAGCACCAGTTCCAAGAGCTGCCCTAATCCTGAGTACTGTTGCCTGAGTCCACAGCTCTGGCACCTCTGGGCTGGGGCTCTAAGTTAGGGCCTGGCCTGGCCTGGCCACAGGGCATCAATGAGTAAAGACCTTGAAATAAAAGATTACATTGCAAAGTAAAACAAAAAAGGCCATCTCTCAGAGTCATGCAATCCGTGTTGCAGAGGGAGAAAGCAAGGGCAGGCTGAATCTTGGGCTCTCGGCAGTAGGGCTGGGCCGGCAGTGGGACGAGTCCAAAGCTGAGTTTATTCACAGCCACTCACTGGCTCTGTGCCCTTGTTTCTCCAGCTGAAGCTTTGCCTGACTGAAGGCAACGCTGCGCTCAGAGGTGTGAGAACCCCACGTGTCCTGCGGGGCCGAGACACGCCAACAATGTTGCTGGGCTTGTTTCAGGTTCTTTTTTTTCCTCTTTTGAGACAGGCTCTCAATACACAGCCTACATGGCCTTGATGTCAGGACACGCCTGCCTCGGTCTCCAGAGTGCTGCATTAGAGGTAAGTGCCACAGTGCTGGCCAGGTTGTTTCTCTAACACTGGCCTTCCAAGTGTGCTAAGGTGCTGCACTTGGACATGCATAACTGTTGTTATGTATGTTCGAATCAAAGCTGCAGGAATCCAGGTGTCTAGGCCAGGGAACCAAGAAGGTGGAACTGGAGCCCCAGAGCAGTAGTCACTAGTAGGGAGACTGTGCTTGGCTGAAATAGATAGCACCCATGCCTTGAACCAATGTGGCAGCACCAACCACCCTGGGAGGGGTCTGGCAAATCATCCTCTTGTTCTAAACACATAGAACATTGGTGAACATGCACTGTGGATTAGTTTCAAGTGTTTATAACTCGTCTGTGTAGCTTACATTTGGAGACTCCAAGAGACCTAATTACAAGTAATATTAACAAATGAATGGCCAGGAATGACTGTTATCAATCATCCTGAACGAATGTCACGCTAAAAACTTATAAAGCTGTTAAACAATCTTGTTTTAGGCATCTCTTATTCATCTCCAATTTTGGTAAATCCGAGTTAGAAACTCCTGAAAACACTTGACCAACTTGATCAATCAGCTGTGTCAGCAAGCACCCCAGAGATAGAAGAGACATTGGGTTCATGTCAGGTTCTTGGCATGAGTGAGGGCCTCTCCGTGACCATGTCTCACTCAGCAAAGCCATACTCTACCTCAGGGCTGAGGAGCTGGAGGTCAGGACAATGGCTGTCCTTGACATGGCTGCCAGCTTTACTGTTTGTCAGCCAGGGTTTGTCATAACAGCGAGAGAGCTGAAGTGGAGTCTGTGAAACAGAGATCCAAAGGGAAGGGCAGGAACAGTTGAACATGGAACAGAACAGGGAGTAAATTGGGAACAGAAAAAAAAAATACACTAAATTTTAAAGAAACAGAAAACAAATAAAATACACGTAAGTCTGATGAGCCAAGATGCAGCAGGCAGAAGGGCATCTGTCACCAGGAGCCCACGCGCGGCAAACCCATCTGTCAGCTCCAGCTGCATGGACAGTACCTGGACTTTCCAAACCAGTAACCCTAATTCTGGACAAGCTCAAACGCCTCAAACTGGAGTAAGAAGACAGAACTGTTTCGGATGGAACCAGCCTGAACAGGCATTTTACTAATCACCTCAAAGGTGCACTCTGGGGTTCTGGGTAGAGTTGCTCTGTATGTTTTTATTCTCTTTTTCCTGCTAGGATTTTCAGAGGTTGCCCACCAATGACTATCTACCAAGATAGTCAGGGAAGAACAACATAAAGGAGGCCTGCGCATACCTTGGTCCCGCTGGCTGGGGTGGCTGGAGAAGAAGGCATGGACGTACAGCTGTGGTTACTCTGACTAGCACTTGAGCTGGAGCGGGTAGGAGAAGCTGCCCGGGAAGATGGTTTGGATCTTCGACCCCGTGACCGGAATGGAGTCATCCCCTGAGATGCCCCTTCTGGCAGGATGAATTTCTCTCTAAGTTCTATGTTAGTTCTGCCTCGTGCTAAGAGAGAACAAACAAATGCATACATGTTGTCAATTATTAAAATGTATCTTGGATGGTCATACAGATGCTTGACCCCATGATAGCAGTAAGTTGCGCATAGGTTTTATACCACCTATGGATTCTTTAAAACCAGCTATCATGTTCTGACCACTGGCTAAGATCCTAGCTTGCTGTAACAAGCAAGCCTGTGAATAAAGGACTATCCACTCTGCTGTCATGTTCAGGTTTTGCTGCTATCCTCTGGGGTAAGCAAACTGTAGCTGCTCAAGGACACACAGATGCAATAGGATACAAGTCTCTGACCTTAAACTATTTTCTCTCTCATAGACATGTGTACTTTTTGCTGAAATTTTGCAGGATATATGGTAATAATATAGTGGAGAAAAGCACATAATGAAATCAAGATGCTTCCATTTAATTCTGCCAATAACAACTCTAAAGCAAGAGGTTCAGGAAGCCAGGAAAGTAAGGATGAGGACAGTCTATGAAGTCAACATGTAGGGAGAGAGAAAGATCAAGAGCATGCACAAAACTGTGAGTGAGAATTTGTTAAGTAAAAAGCTGAAAGCAATAGGAAGCCGAGGGAACAACTTCAAGTAGGAGAAAGGGTCGCAGTGGAAAACTCTGGAGCATTACTGAAGGCCAAATAAGGGCTGGCTCCTAGCTTTCTGGAGCTTTAAGACCAGAATGTAAAATACGGATTTTTAGTCAGAGACATCAAGTACAGCCAGAACAAACGTTAGTGTAAAAGACACTGCTAACTTGAGAAATACTTCCTGCAGAACAGATCCTTTGACTTCTTACTGACAATGCTCTGCAGTAACCTTGAACCTGTTCCTGCATTCCAGGCTGCATCATTTTAAGAATATATTAAACACAGCTGGCAGAGGGTGGTGGGGTCCCGACTGAGTAAGCATTTGATGGTTTCTTTCTAAACAAGCTGCCTGAGAAACAGCAGGGAGTATAAGAGGAAACCCTGGAAGTCGAAACTAGTTGTGGACAGCACATTTAAAATGTTTTACAGAGGGCTGTAGGCAGGTGGTAGCACGAGCCAGCCACTTCACAGACTGAGGCAGGGAGGGTCTTTCAGCCCCTGAGTTTGAGACTAGCTTGGGCAAAAAGAGCAAAATTCTAACTCAACACACACATACACACACACACTAAAGAGGACTATGTGTAATAATGGAGTGGTAAGATTACATTGCACTGCCACACTAGAATTTATACAGTATTACCATATGAACTACTATACTTGATTTTCATTAGCATCTCTGCCCTATCAGACAAGGGAATGAGTGGACCTATAGAGACTGGTCAAGCCGCAGAGGAAGTGGCTGGTCTCCCACCCCAACTCTTCTAAGCCATTCCTGGCTGTTTATGGCATTACCCACATCATCTTGTCTCCATTACTCCATGGCGTGTGCTGCGTAAAGGTCTACTTCATAAGAGGACCATTTCTAAAATCCCAGAAAGGATAAAAATTCACAGGAACGCTGGCTTGGGAGAGCTGGCTCCATGGCATGAGGGGCCCCACTTGGAGCCTCAGAAGCCATGCAGAGAGCTCCCTGGCTGGTCAGTCTTAGCCCAAATATCACGCTCCAAGCTCAGTGAGAGGAATTAATGGGGCAGAAATGCCAACACCAATCTCCGGCTTTACAAGCTTTAGCACACCAGCATTCTTCCTCTGTCAAGAACAAAAGTCGCTCATTCTCACTTACAATGTATGGATTAACATATTAGCATATTTTTATTTCTTTGGGCAACTGTGTACATACTTTCTCTACAAAGACATCAGTAATACCCCTCCATTTCCCATATGTCCTATGTTAGACTTCAGCTACTGTAAAGTGTGATTTCATCACTGTTAAATGTTCAACTGCTAATTTGTTTATATTTTTAAAGATACTGTATCTAATGCTATGACAACTTCCAAAATATTTTTGTATACATCCTGATTTTTTCTTTTTTTTTTTCTGACTGATATTTTTCTTAGAATAAATTTCTACAAGTAGCTTTCATCCAGGAGGGAGGGACATTTACTTCAATGGTGTAACAGCTTTTAAGCGGTCTACGCTTCTTAAGTAACACTAATTAACTCTGGTTCTATGGGTATACATATGCACACAAGTACACCCCCCCCCCCCAGACTCGTAAGCCAGTTGCTTTTAGATTTACATTATGAGTGTCTTGCCTGCATGTATGTGTACATCCCAGTGTATCAAATGCCTGGAGGTCAGAAGAGGGTGTGCAATCCCCAAGAAATGCAGTTAAGGATGGCTGAGTCACCAGGTGGGGTTCTGGGAATGGACTCAGCTGCCCTCTGAAAGAGCAACTCTTGAGAACAGATCCTTACTTTTTTGTTTGTTTGTTTCTAAGACAGGATTTCTCTGTGTAATGGCCCTGGCTCTTATTTTTATTTTATATTGTACCTACATGTGAAGAGTGTAAGTTGTGTATGTGGGGGAGGGAAGGGAGGGAGAGAATATGTATATGCACATATGTATGAGTGCAGGGACTCACAGAAGCCAGAAGAGGCAGTTCTAAGTCTCCTAATGTGGGTGGGTACTGGGAACTGAACTCTGGTCCTCTGAAAGAGCACTATATACTCTTTGCTGCTGACCCAGTCATTTCTCCAGTCCCCAAACCATCTTTTAAATTTGCATAAATGAAGATTCCTAGATTTTTACTATCTCAGAAGTATTAATACCAATTCATTTGTTACTTCCTTTTACATACATACATACATACATACATACATACATACATACATACATACCTTTCCCCCCCAGGAAAGTATACAAATGACAAACCTTTAAAATATACACAGTACATCAGGCACAGGTATACTTACTTTTAAAAAGCAGGATCATGAATTAAATTTAATTAATTTACTGATTTTGTGCATGTCTAAGTCAGAGGGCAACTTCAGGAGTTAGTTCTAGTCACCAGGCTTGGCAGCAAGTCTTTACACACTAATCCATCTCATCTTATTAGGCCTAGAAGCACTGTTTTTATCTCCATCTAAAGCATTATGTTTGGTCTCCTTTGCAACAAATGGATTAAAGAAACAAGAAGAAACAAAAAACAACCCTCTGGCGCTATCAGAAACTACCTACCTAGTGGAATATTATTTTATCTGTCTGTCTCATCTATTTTTTGATGAAGGATCTTCCTATGTAGCCCAGGTTATAATTCTTGATCCTTCGGATTTTGCCTTAAGTAGCTGGGATTATAGGCCGATGCTACCAGGCCTAGCAAGTAACCCGTCTTCTTGAAGCGCATGTCCCTCCAGCTCACTGCCCTTGGGCGTCTACTTGTGGCACTGTTTTCATGTGACAAGGAAGTCCACCTACGGCAGTTACTGAAAGCTGCTGGTGAGGTCTATTTCAGCCAATGGACAGAAGCTGACTACTGGGCTTCAAGAAGGCATTCCTGGAGAGTTGGGGCACCTTACCTTGCTCTGAAGGATGAAGAAGAAGAGGGTTACCAAAGCCCACAGAAAATAGCTACGAGGTTGCCCTCCCAAATCTCTTTGGAGTTCAATTGTTACAGAGCAAGATAAAGATAAGCAGGCAGTGCTCTCGCCAGCCAGCAGCACAATCTATTCTGTGAACAGAGCAGGCGCAGACAAGCAGGCAGCCAGGGCTACAAGTGCCACATGCAGCATTGCCTGCCGTGGCTTAGTCTGACTTGATACACAAGAAAAATGGAACCTTAACAGATTTATACAACATTTTTTTGTTGTTCTTACAGAGATATGGTTAAAAAGATATGTATATTGATCCTTATTTAAGACAGTGAAAAAGACTTTTATATTAACGATATTGGTTCATGATATGATTATTAAAATTGACTAAATCCTTTCAGAATTTATCAGAAAAGGTATTGTCAAACCTAAATTTAAAAACTTCTGATGGGAATTATTATTGCTTAGCTACTATTCTGGCTTGTGGACTAAGTGCAGAATGAATTAAATTTATAGATAGCCCAGCACTCATTTGAGAACTGCATACTCTTTGGGTCTCTCTAAATTCTTCAGAAAAAAAAAAAAAAAAAAAAAAAAAAAAAAAAAAAAAACACAGGGTGGTGGCCAGGACCACCTGCTTAAGAGCCTAGCTGGTTCTGACTTCAATCATTGCCTGGCTAACCTTCCAAGTTATTTAAATTTCCATACCTTAAGTTCCCACTCTATAAAATGTAGATAACAGAATCTATACCTCATAAGATGAATGAGATGCAAATGTGTTATTTTTAAAATGCTTATGTAGAGGTAATTATTAAGTAGTATCCAAATTGTGTGGATACCATCTCAATAGAAACATTTCTCTGTCAACATGGGATTGTTGGAAAAGCAATGATTTGGCTATTTGGAGCATTCCCAAGGCAGCAGATATCACAGAGCCAAGAGATGTTACAGTTTAAGCAAAGCCATTCTCAAAGGACCAGGGTGTAGGGGAAGAGGGACAAAGCAGAAAAGCCAACCTATGGGAGACTGACTGGAAACTGAAGAGCTGGAATCAGAGCGCTTTATTTTACTCCCAGGATGATGAACTGGAATAAAAAAGATGTAAACACACAGACAGAGACAGAGCAGGAACTAAGGAAACTAGTCAAGGAAGACAAAACAGCTGTGCCTCCTGTGCACCTACATGCCACTCTCCTCACAGGAAAGAGGACTGGTTGTGGCTGGGCAGGATGCGGAGGCTGGGATTCTGCCATTTGTCCCCTGCTGCAGTTGTAGCTGCTATCTGCTCAAGCTATGCTGACAGGCCTTCTGTTGCCTGGTGAGTGGCACAGGACTTTGGCTTCCCCCTACTTAGAACAGCCACTAGTCCTATGCATAGGAGGGGCTTAGCATGCTCTGAGGCTTTAGAAAGAGCTTGAGATTATACACAAGGCTTTGGTCTAGGTTAGCACTAATGTCACACCCTAAATGTAATGTCACACCAATGCATTCTTTCTCTGTTTTAGAGACAGGGTTTCATTCTAGCCTTGAACTTGCTATGAAGCTGAGGATGACTTTCAACTCATGATCTCCTACCTCTACTTCCCAAATGTGAGAGCCTAGAGACACCAAAAATTCTTAATTCTCATTCTTTCCTTCTTCCCTGACAGCATCAGCTTCTTCAGATTTTTGTGCCTGAAACCCTGGGTCCTAATCTGTGATGGGTGGGATGGTATCAGACACCTTAACAAGACAAAAATCAGAAAGATCCTCCTTCAATGCTTCCTGGAAAATCGGCATGGGCTGATGTTATTATATCCTACCATGTCACCCGTCGAAGGTGGCTCCTTACCTCGGCAGGGGTCATTTTTCACCAGAAACTCGTCCAGGGCCATCCATCCTCCACCAACTCGGACCATCACAGTGCTGCGCAGAATGCGGACCAGCCGCAACTGCTGAGAATCTCCAAACTGGAGTCAAGGGGAAACTCAGTTAGTGAGAATGCCGTAGTGTACACTCACAACCCCAAACCCCTAGAAAGCAGACTGTATTCAGGAATGACGTGATAGTGGGAAGAATTCTAAACTCAATTTTGTATTTTTACATTGTCATAAAAAGGTTAGCAAATAGAAAAGCAGAAAGACTAAGCTATGAAGCAATGTAAAATCTTTCCGCTGGAGTAAAGCTGGCTCCTGAGTCACACTTTGCCTCCTGTACCAAGGGTAAAGGAGGGAAGATGGGCTTGGGTTTGCTCACTGGGATTCTTCTGAAGATTGCACCCAGGCAAGCATGCTGCATTGTCATATTTATCTCCTTAGAGAAGGTCAGTTTCTGAATACAGTGTGCCAGGGAGTTAATGGACCCAGTGAATGCTAAGGTAAGCACTGAAGAAACTCTTGCAGAGTGCCCTCATTCCAGGCTTTACAAGCTTTGAGAAATCAACATTCTCCTCGTCCGGTCCTTAGAAGTATCCCCTAATGTTCTGATGTGAGGTCACCAAGAGAAAGTCAAACTGAACAAATGATTAGACAGAATTAAAATTTAGTTGAAGAAACAGAAAATTTAATCTCTTATCAGGATTAGAAACAGTTCAATAATTATTCTGGACCTTAGAACAGACAGGATGAGCTTTTTAAAAATTATTAATTAATTTTTACATTCCGTATGATGAACTTTTCGCTTCCTTCCCAGATCTGCCTTATCAGATGGAGATTCCCTTTGTATAAATTGTCCTTTCCCCACAATGAAGAGGCAGCAAGAGAAGCAAACCAAGATTCCGAAACAAACACCAACCCAAACATTAATGAAATGGAATTCCTAAGGTCATTAAGGAGAATGTTTGGGGTGGGGAGGTAAAGAGAAGGACTTAACCTCTTAATTAGGATTTTCAAAGTTATAGGAGAATCATAACCTGGAAACAGGGAGAAAAACTGAAACTTCAAGAAAGGATGTTTGAGGAGGCTACGCAGTTGTCCTCAGTATGCTCCCGCTGACCTGACTCAAATGCACTATGCACATAGGAAGAAGTCTGGAAGGTGCTTTCTCTTCCCAATTACTTCAAAAATTAAATAGTCTTACACCATTTGTCTCATACAGCATTTAAATGTTTACACAAATGTCAGACTGACACACAGTGGAGCAGTGTCAGCCCTCCTCCCAGCTGTATGGAAAAAGGCTTTCTGGGAAGAAAGCTATTCCCTGCCTTGGAGGGAGAAAACAGATTCTGGGGATGACTGATATGTCATTAGTGAATTGAGTCACTATTTAGGTTTTCTCTGGATAGGTAAGGAATAGAAAAGCTATGTGCCTGTGTGTCTCCCAGAGTCAACAAGGAGAGTGGTCTCAGTTACTTTCTTCTTAGAAGTTCACACCCTGCAGTTTGTTATCCACTAATCTCACAGTTACTTTTCCTTAACATCTCCCCAAAGCTGTCTGAAGGATTCTGAATTATTTTTGTTGAGCTGCAGAAATCAAAGGTGGCACTCCAGGTGGTGGGAGGGAGGCCTCCATAGTTTAGAGACCTACAGAATACGGCTGTGGGAGAGCCACAGAGAATTCAGAGGAAGAGTTGACAGCTACCATTTCTTTGTCTCACAGGAACTTAGGTTCTTATGACATTAGCTATATGAGTGTGACATGGGATCCGCCCCCCACCAGGGCTCCAATACTACATATACAAAATGGACTTCATAATTCTGCTCACAGTATTAGAATGATTTATCAAACCCTCCCCAGGTCAATGGAGCACTGGAGGAGGGTGTTAGTACCTCATCAAAGGGACACCCCCCCCCCCTCAGCAGGTGCAGTCATCAGGAGGGAGGCATGCTGGACACTTGACTACACTCATCATCCACTAGTTGTAGTACTGAGAACAGACTCTATGGGTGTGTAATGCAAGTGCTCAATCACTAAGATACATTAACCTTTTTATTTTCAGAAATTGAGACAGGGACTTATTTCCAAAGGTGGCTTCAAACTTGTCTCCCAAGTAGCTAGGGGTACAGGTTTGAAGAAGGTATCATGCACAGCTGTGATGGTTCCTGTAAAGCCAACTGATTGTTCTCAGCTTTACATTTTTCTAGCCTTTGTTCTTCTCACTGGCCCAGAATATTACTGTAGTTAGTAATTATTGGAGTAGCTAAAATTTAACATTGATTGAGGACCTCAAATTAATAACTCTTAGTGTTTCTAACTTCCTGAAAGACAGATTGATTTTACTCATGCAGCTTCCTTCCACATTTGAGAGAGAGAACCCAAGAACCCTCAAGAGATCTCAGAGGTTAGAGTTGCCATGTGGAGTCTAGACTTCCCTCTAATCCAAGTGCATTTTGACTGGCTGGCTATAATCTGAAAATGTTAGGCAGAAGTCAATTATGCTTTCCGAACGTCTCAGGCATTTTTGTAAATACCCATATCTATGAAGTTAGTTCTTAGATAATATCAAGATTATTCATGGTTTCTGATCCAAGTATACACTATAAAATTGCTATTAACTATTAAAAGACTGGTAATGAAATAGAACTGTGCCAATGGTATTCTGACCCTGAATACAGAAGTGTAAGACTGTGACTCTACAGGTGAAACGATCAGAGCCTCAATTTTCCCTGAGTCATAACAGTTATAACTCAGTACAGCGTAACATATTGCCTTTAGCTAGCCCAATTTGGAATGGCAAATTTAATTTTGTTAATGAAATTTACAAATTTTTTAAAATACAAAACTGTATCTTTTTGCTGATTAAGATAGCTTTGTAATAAAAGTCTGCTAATAGTTTCTCCACTTGGCAAGACAACCCGATGACCCAGGCATGCTTCCATTTGTGTCCTTTCCCCAAAGCAAAGAACAGGCAACATCAGCTACAAAGAAAGACCACATCCACCAAGAAGGACATTGCAAGGCACACTGTACCTGATTGCCGAGGAAGAACTATATACAGTAAGAGTAAAGGATGCAGGGAAAAAAGAGAACATTTTTGTCAAATTAAAACTAAAGAACAGCAATTTTATCACATTACCAGCCTAAGTATACACAGACCACATTCTTCCTGGGCATCTGCCACAAGATGATGATCTTACAAAGCCTGAAAATGGCCATCTAAATATTCTTTGCCAGCCACAGAGTTTTTCCTTAAAAACTTAGGGTCCCTTGACAAGCTGATGAATATAGTTTAGGAGTCTTGGTTTATGTCTCTACTCCATCTCTGATTCTAGTTCCAAGAAAAGCTACTTCTGATCATACCTAACAAGCCTTTCCCAGGAAGGTCACTGAGCCTGGCTCTCCAGGGCATGTGGGCCCCAGCTGTACCTCAGCTCAGCACAGGAGCACTAATGTGTTGGGGCTTTGACACATAGTCTTCTATAAGCATGGGAGCCATTTAGGCTCACAGTGACCAGTTCTTGTGGATAAACTATCACTCCTTTTTAAATGGGAAAAAATTAAAACAGCACTCCCCCCCAAAAAAAGTCTATGTGCACAAACACACCAGAGGACAATTCTGCGGTGTATGTTTCCTCTTTTACCATACAGGCTCCAGGACCTGAGCTCAGGTTGTCAGGCTTGGTGGCAAGCACCTTCACGTACTGAACCATCCCCAGCACCCGATTCCTGCTCTTTAAAAAAATTTGACACATTTTTGTGATATGGCCTTGGTTAGCTGCAACTCACTATGTAGAACTGGTCTTGAATTTGCAATGGTCCTTCTCCCAAGTTCTGGGATTACAGGAGGAATACCAGACTTTGCTTCACCAGTTCTTTAACGAAACTGTGTCTAAAGGCACCTTACCTTCACTCCCCTAAGGACTTTGCTCAGCAGTGAGATGAGAGCTATAAAATATTTTCTACCATATCAACTATAAGCTACAGTCTACCTGGATACTAACTTTTCAGGTGGAGCTACACAGGGCATGAAACTTGACACCTAGGGATGAAGGTCCACGGCTCTGGGCCTCTGGAGGCAGCCAGAGTGAAAGGCAGCGTGAGCTGACCCAGGAGGAGATGACCTCCGTAAAGGCTGGCTTCCCTCGTCCTTACCCGGTATTTATTCTCTCCAATCTGCTCCACTTGGAATCTTTTTGCACACTTGCACTGAGCCACTTGTCTGGTGACCTGTTGGTTGGTAAAGCGAGAGTGTAAGAGCAGAGAAGAGCTTTTTGTTTTAAAATGTAAACAGAGAGGCTACTCATTACATTTTAAACATTTTGCCTTTTTCTTTTGGAAACAAGATCTCATTCTCAGGCCCTGGATGTCTTGTACTTGCAATGTAAACTAGCCTGGTCCCCAACTCAGAGAGATATGCCTGCCTTTGCCCCCCCAGTTGCTGGAATTAAAGGCATGTGCCTGCTTCATTTTAGGCTTTTAATACATGCATTTATTTTTTATTTGAAATAGTCATAATCCTACTTGAGATAAGAGATACTGAGAAAAAAATAGCAGATGAAAGAAAACTTCATCATTACTTCAAAATTCTTTAGAGGAAAGTGCTAATATGGATCTATCAAAACAAACAACCAATAAAGTAAATTATGAACTAAGCAAAATTTCTACCTAGAAGCCTGAAATTCCCAAGAAATCAATCTCTTTCCATATTTATGTGGCTCCAGGGATTGAACTCAGGTCATCAGGCTTGCATGGCAAACACTTTTACCCACTGAGACACCTCAACGGCCCCGTGAGAGTTCACCCTTCATGCTGCATCTGAAGTCCCTCCATTGTCTACACAGTACTGCAGACCTGAGTCTGAGCGTTGGACCCATATGGGCTCTACACCAAGCTAGAACTCAGTAGTCAAAGGCCCTTTAGAACTTGTTGAAACAACATCCAAAGGCTAATCTGAAACATTAACTCTAAGTGATTACTTTCCAAGATGATTCATACATCCATATTCAGGACGGTATAAAGCTATGGCCAAAACATTCTGCTCTAAATTCCCCATACCTCATCTTCAATCTTATCTGCATCAGTTGTTGGTCGATAGGCATCTTTGTTGGGATGTAAGGCAGCCACAAATTCATAGTAGTCAATGTAGCCATCCCCATCTCTGTCAAAAATGTCAGCCACAGCTGTCATCTCTAACTTGGTGGTAGGGAACTCTGGGGAAAAGAAAACATGATTTGAAACATTGAAATACATGTGAGGAATGTATTACAAAGTATGGAGCAGAGACTGAAGGAAAGGCCATCCAGAGACTGCCCCACCTGGGGATCCATCCCATATATAGTCACCAAACCCAGACACTATTGTGGATGCCAACAAGTGCATGCTGACAAGAGCCTAACATAGCTTTCTCTTGAGAGGCTCTGCCAGTGCCTGACAAATACAGAGGCAGATGCTTGCAGCTAACCATTGGACTGTGCATGGGGTCCCCAATGGAGGATTTAGAGAAAGGCTGAAGGAGCTGAAGGGGTTTGCAATCCTATAGGAAGAACAATATGAACCAACCAATACCCACAGAGCTCCCAGGGATTAAACCACCAACCAAGGAATACACATAGAGGAATCCATGGCTCCAGCCACATATGTAGCAGAGGATGGCCTTGTTGGGCATCAATAGGAGGAGAGGCCCTTGGTTGTATGAAAGCTCGATGCCCCAGAGTAGGGGAATTCAAGGGTCAGGGAGGAACGAGGAACAGCTTCACGGAAGCAGGGGAAGTATGTGTGTATGTGTGTGTGTGTGTGGGGGGGGGGGGGATGGAATTTGAATGTCAATAAAGAAAATATCCAAGAAAAAAAAAAAAAGGAAATACACATGGCTGGTTGGAAATTATTCAAAATACCCAAAGAAAAAGAATTATATCTTTTTCCAAAAAAATAACACATATCTACTCTGAAAAATCTAGGAGAAAATACATTTTAAATATACAAATCATTGGCTCAGTGGGCCAGCTACAGTTGTAGAGGACCTAGGTTCAATTCCCACCAATAGTGGTTCATAATCATCTCCAACTCCAGATCTTCTGACTTTCAAGGGTATTAAAGCATATAAAAACATAGGCAAAAACCAAACAATCAAGCAAACAAACAAACAAACAAAAAACCCCTTGTATATAAAAAATATAGTGAATAAATCTAATTAAAAAAAAAAGATACAAATCATTTTTAAAAATGTATCACCCAAGCATCAGCCACGTTTTAAACATTTTACCAACAGGCCCCTCACCTTTTTCTCTTTTTGAGTTAGGGTATCATACAGCTCAGGTTGGCCAAGGATGGCCCTCAAGTTCTGATCACCTGCTACTATTTCCAAACGCTGGGATTACAGATTTATACAAGCATAAGCATTATATGGAGTGCTAAGGATCGAATCCAGGGCTTCAGAACTATCTTTAGAGCCACCCTATTCCCCCTGCCGCCATTTTAAAAATAAAATATCAGACTTCAGAGACAGTAAAAAATATAATCAATATTATAACCATCTATAAAATTATCATTCATCTTAAGATTTATTTATGCCAGCACTGTTTTATGTTTAGAATGATGTCATTGCTCTAAAATACTGTTGCTGCAGAATAGCATCCTTCCTGCCGACTTTACAGTCACGTTTGAACTCTTTTTATTCCTAGCAAAAAGAGAGTCTTCCATCCATGAGAACAGCAGATTACATTCAGCAGGAAGCCCTCGAGGTCTTACCTCAGAAAGACTACTTTACCAGAATGTTATAACTTCTACCACATATGAAGAATCCCAGTGTGCCTTTGTGTAGAAAATGTACTTACTAGATGCTAAAATGCCATCGATAAACTCCTGACGTGTTATCTTCCCGTCCTGGTCCTTGTCAATACGCCGGAAGAAATCCATGACTCGAGATTTTTTGTGATTCATCCAACGCATATACTTTTTCCTCCAGACATCAAAGTCAAAGTTGGCAAATTCCTTCAACTAGAAGGAAGTCAGAGGTGCCGGTGAACCCTGCTGTTTTGGACCCAGAGCATATCTAACTTCTCAGTCATTCAGTAAAGCCATGCAGGCCTTCTGGGGGTGGGGACACCAACAATGCTTTCTATCTACATGTTGTCTCATTGTGAAAGCACAATTTGACTCCTTCACTTAAAGTGATGGTTGTTTAAACAAGCTGCGATGTAACGGAGGAGCAGGAGAGACAGTAACTGAAAACAACTCTGGAAGATAAGGCGCACACAGAACAAGAACAGGGAAAGCCAGTCTTGCTTTCTCTTTGGACTTTTCCAAGGAACATCTACTTAGATGTAAGGGATGGGATTCTATCTCAAAGGGAAGGTCTCAGCACCCTCTCTTATGCTGTATGGAAAGGCACTATAAATACATACAGGACCCATACTGGGAGGTTCATGTTTCCCATCATCCTCTGAGATCTTAAAGATCGAGATGGAAAGCATGAAGAATAAACCCTACATCCAAGCATGTTTCTTTGGAATTTCACCAGAGGGAGCAAATGCTCACCCAACATCTGTATTAAATAGCTGATTGGTAGAAAGCAGGCTTCTTGAACCATGTTAGTAATTCACACTCAGAATGACTTAACGGCTCAACATTTTCCCCTTTGGCCTTTCAAACTTCAAAGTTGGAAGGAATCGGGGGAGGAGGAGGAGAATGCAGCAAGAACCAATGTGCTTAAAATGCAACTGACCTACGGAAGTAACAACAAAAACATAGAACACTCACTTCCGGGTATAGCTGCTTTGATATGCACAAATAAAAGAATATAAAAGATATTAGATGCTTATGTTAGGAAGGAGGAAGTGCAGTACCATATATCTTAAATAGTGATACTTCACAACTGTCTTGCTTTACATGATCTATTGAAGACTAATAAAGAAACAAGAATATAAAAAGTTGATTTTTGCTGAGTGTGATTGCACACACCTTTAATCCCAGCTCTTGGGAGGCAGAAGCAGGTAGGGATCTCTATGAGTTCAAGGTCAGACTGGTCTATAAAGGGAGTTCCAGGACAACCAGGGTTCTGCTACACAAAAGAACCTTCTCAAAGAAAAAAAAAAAGAAAGGGCTGATGAGATGGCTCGGCACTTAAGAGCACTGACTGCTCTTCTGAAGGTCCTGAGTTCAAATCCCAGCAACCACATGGTGGCTCACAACCATCCATAATGAGATCTGATGCTCTCTTCTGATGTGTCTTAAGACAGCTACAGTGTATTTACAAATAATAATAAATAAATCTTTAGGATAGAGCAAATGGGGCCGGAGTGAGCAGAGGTCTTGTGTTCAATTCCCAGCAACCACATGATGGCTCACAACCACCTGTATAGCTATAGTGGACTCATATACATAAATCTTTTAAAAAATTTAATAATTTTTAATAATTGTGAGATACCTTATCTATTTTATCTATGTATCTCTTCATGTACATACAATCTTTTCTTTCTATTTTTTTTGAGATAGCCCTGGCTGTCTTCAAACTCAGAGATCCTTCTGTCTCTCCCTCCTGAGTACTGGGATTAAAAGTTCATGCCACCACCACCTGGCTTCCCCTTTATATAAATAGCAACCTCCTGAAGCTTTGTTCCTGAAATTCAATCACAGTAAGCTGCTGAGGAAAAGCAGACCACCCCCCAGCCCTGTACGGAATGTCTGCTTTATGGCTTTTTACAGTCAGATGGTACAACCTCCTTTGTGTGTTTGCTTAAGAGATCTATCTTTTCTTATTCAGGGGCTTGAAGGAAGCCATATGAATGAGTGAAGGGCTGGTTTTACTTCAGACATAAAGGCACACAGGTCATACTAAGAGAGCTTTAGAGACTGTGTTTTGATTAAAAAAAAAAAAAAACCAAAATTACGAATTACCTCCTCCAGTCTGTCCAGGGCATCGTTGAGCCTCCGCTGGCGCTCCAGGGCTAACAGCCACACTTGCTGCCAGCGGGCAGAGAGCTGGTTGATTCGTGGATTTTTTGCTTCAGACTGTGAGAGGATTGGCATGGGAGGAGGTGTGGGTTGACTCAAGGACTTTCCTAAATGGAAAAATAATCACAAGATTAGAAATGCCAGCTTTGTCACTGCATAAAGAAATGGCTGTGTGTTCAAGGTTACCCTTGGCTGTATGCTGAGTTGGATGCTGGCCTATGATATGTGAGAAATCAAGAAAGCTATATATATATGAACACTATATCCATTTGGTAACTGAGAAGAAACACAGGAATGGCAACATTCTAGCACAGAGGTGTACTAATTCCAAAACTACTGCCTCTCTTCCCAGCTGGCCAAGCACCTGTTTACCCAGCTCCTCCACCTCTGCCTGAGTGACATGAAGACACAGCAACACAAACCCAGCAGTGGATTCCCCAAGGAATTATCTTAGAAGACTAGAGCAATGCAAACACAATGGAGAGGTCACTGCTGACTAACAGAACAGGCTTCACCACCATGTAGCTTCATATTAATTCCCCCAATACATAAAATGTACCAGGCATTGTTAGAAAAGTAAGGTTTCAAAATGAGAGATTGTGGTTCGGAGTCAGTAATAATTTGGGAAATCCAAACACAATTCTCATGATGGCACTTTGTGAATTTCTGTCTGCAATTAGCAGGAAGGAAGCGGCCTAGAATAGTGGGGCTGGAAACATACTGCTGCCACTGCGGGATTTCTCGATGAAAGGAGCATGGGCGGGTTCTACATTCTTCCTCTTATATGTCTTGGTGACCCGGTCCACGTCAGGTTGTTTGCGTGTCATCTCCTCCATGAATGACTGTTAAATATAAAAATTAGGAAAGAAAATTTAGAATTTTCTTGGTCTAAAATAGAAAGTTCTTATTAACAAAGGCCACACCATGGCAAACTGGCCAAGTGAGAGATTGTTCTGTGTTATTTCTCACCCCTAAATTGGGTTGGGAGCATGACTTGGTGGTAAAGCATTTGCTGAATACATGCAAGGCCCTGGATTCAAACATCCCACATACAGAAAGAAGAGAAAGGCGACAGATAAAGAACTCAAGAATTGGGAAGGACAGTTCTGGTAGAGGGCAGAGTCAGGACAGAATAGGGAGCCTGACAGTGCTGTGAACAGGGACTCTTCATTCACTGAATAGAGGGTACAATAGAAGGCCAGCATGAGGTGGGGATGGAGGGCAGCAGGAGAGGCCTGTGTCCAGCTAAGGGACCAGGATCTTACTGTTAAGAGTAATGGGGGCAAGTAAAGGATTTTGGCACATGAAAGAGACATGAGAGCACCATATGTGAGCAGGAGATGGGCTAGAAGTGTCTCATTTACTTTCCTGTTGCTGTGATAAAATGTTGTCAGGCCAATAGGCTTTTGGATCCAGTAAAGCCAGGCTTCTGGTGAACTGCCAGTGAACTGTGAATGGTTATTCCCTGAGTTACACGTCACCTTTTACAACTTTGAACTGTTTCAGCTAATGGCTTGAGAAACAGTTGAGTGGTCCATGACCTTAGTGAGAGAGAACAGTCTGCACCCCTACAGATACAAGGAACTGATCTGTGATTTCTGCATGATGAAACTCCAAGGTGCTGCGCCACACCTTGATTCCTAACTCATCAGAACTGATACACAGAGCTGCTGGACACAGCTAAGTCTGCACAGATAATACATAAGGATATCTGTCATAAGGATAAAGGGGACTCCCGGGTGAAGGGCATGTGGTCCAGGACACGCAGGGCAGAGAAGCAGGTACCTGATGCTCGGTGATGAGAGCTTTGACTCTGTCTATGTTCTGAGGGATAGGCTCCTGATCCCGTTGGATTAGGGTGGTCTCAGCCCACTGGATCCACGCCAGAAGTTCTTCCAGGAGCTCGGCATTAGCTACCAGTTCTGACAGAGCTGTTTCTAGGCGCTGCTGGTGCTGCTTTGCCCATGTCAGGACCTTGGGGAGAAAGACACCGTGATGCCTTTCAGAAAATCACATCCTTTTGCTTGTTTGTTTAAAAGCCCCATGTTCTATCTGATCACATAACTTTACTGAGAGGAGAGACCAACTTAAGCAGCCACAAGATTCCTCTCTGACTTCAGCTAACAAAGCTCAAGAACAAGAAGCCATTTCTACCAAAAGCAAAGCTAGCACATTAAACAAACTTCTCACAAAGGAAGGAATTAGAACACAAGCTGTCTGCAGAAGTACCTAATTAGTACCTCAGTACACTAGCATCACACTAGCTATCACTTCAGCCCTCACTGAAATGCACTTGATGGACTCGGAGCAGTGGGTGTGCAGTGACTCACCTCCTCGAATCGAGCTCGGATGATGGTGATCCAGTGCTTGATGGTCGTGATGCAGTCGGGGTGGCAGACAGCCAGGATGACTTCTCCCATAGCCACTGCTGTGTTCACATCCACCCGTTTTTCTTCTACTTTCTTCATGAATTCCTAAACGAACAAGAGCCAAAAAGAAAAACTTGAGAATTCTATCAGAACCATTAATTTATATTTAAAGGAAAAATGTTTCATCTTCCTCTTATGTGTCAGCACAGACCTTGAAAAAGCCTGTATCTAGGTGTTGCTGGCATGGTCTATCTAGGTCTATAAGTCACAGGAAGCTAAGAACAATGACAAAAAGACTAGGGACACTGGTGTGCCTCTATTTCCTCTGCTCCTGTTTCTACTTTCAGTTTTTCCCTCTCTTATTCATATTTATTTCCATCTTAGTAACACATCTATTTCTTTTCTTTTCTTTTTCTTTTTTTGGTTTTTAGAGACAGGGTTTCTCTGTGTAGTCCTGGCTGTCCTGGAACTCACTTTGTAGACCAGGCTGGCCTCGAACTCAGAAATCCACCTGCCTCTGTCTCCCAAGTGCTAGGATTACAGGTGTGCACCATCACGCCCGGCTAACACATCTATTTCATATGTATGGATTTTGCCTGTATGTATGTGCTCGATACAGGAAGAAAGGGTATTGGCTTTCCTGAAATAAGTTACAGACAGCTGTGAGCCACCATGTGGGTGCTGACAACTGAATGTCTGAAAGTGGCATGTGCCCCTAACTGCTGAGCCATCACACCAGTCCTTTTCTCAAAAAACAAAAACAAAAACAGAAAAAGGCTGGGTGGCGGAGCACACCTTTAATCCCGGTATTTGGGAGGCAGAGGCAGGCGGATTTCTGAGTTTGAGGCCAGCCTGGTCTACAGTGAGTTCCAGGACAGCCAGGACTACACAGAGAAAACAAAAAAACAAAAACAAAAAAACAAAAAACAAAAAAAGAATGCTGCCAAAAGGCACCACAATGCCTCTCTGGTTCCTGCTGAGAACATAAACAGCCCATTTGACATTTCCAAGCGAATGCTGCTTTTTGTTAGCAGTGAGGCAATTCTCAGCATGGTTGAGTAGCACAGATTACCAATCCTTGAGACTAGATTACCTTGTGGGTGTCGATGAGAGATTGTAGGGCTTCTGTGTCATCAGGAAGGGCCCCTCGAAAGCGAAGTGTTTGTTCTGCTTCAGAAAGCCACTCCAATAGCATATGGACTGTGTCCCGAAACTCTTCTGCCTGAAATAACCGAGCACAAGAAGATCTGGCTTCTCTGCAGCTGGGGCACCAGACACTACAGAGTGTGCTGGGGAAACATCCTGGACCACATTCTACCAGAGGCCAAAGGTCATCTTAATTTGTAGACCTTTGAAAACAAACTCAATGGCTGATCAAAGTCCTGTAGAACATTCAGAATATAATGTGATTTTCATTTCAGGACTGGGACTTCATGATGCTGGTAAAGAAACTCAGATCTCTATGCTCAGGTCCCAAACCATGGTTGAGCCTGAAAATTTATCTTACCTGTTTTAAGGCCTGCTCAAGCCGGCTCTGCTTGGAAACAGAGAGTTTGCACACTGTGTCCCAGCGAGTGCTAAGTTCCTGGAGCTGCCCCTTTACCCACGTGGTATCATCTCTGCTGCTCTCAATCAGTTCTCTGCCTGACCGCTTCAGGACCTGAACCGTGCCGGTTCGCTTTCCCAGTTCTTTTTGGAAAACCTGGTTAAAGAAGAAGTTGGGAATTAGTTGTCTGGTAAATTATTTTTTTCAATTTTTAAAAATTTATTTTTAAATTTTATTATTTTTAAAAATAATAAAAAATTATTTTGTGTAGGAGTGTTTTGCTTGCAGTATTTATGCCATGTGCATGCCTAGTGCCAATGGAGGCCAGAAGAGGGTGTCAGATCCCTTGGATTTAGAACTACCATGTGGGTGCTGGGAATGAAACCAAGACCTCTGAAGGAACAAATGTGCTCTTAACTGGTGAGCTGTCTTTCTAGCCCTGAGTCTGATAAATGTTTTGTGTCAGGAGTAAAACCACAGAACAAGCAGTCTACTTGGTAGGTTCTTGTCAGATGTCTTATTTATGCAGAGAACAAGTAGGTGACTCTCAAGAAGCCTGCACCACCAGCCCCTTTTCTCTCAATGCCTGTACCTATATTCAACTGTGTGTGTGTGTGTGTGTGTGTGTGTGTTAAGACACTTCAACTTTGCTTAAAAAAAAAAAAATCAGAAGTTACAGGTATGAATGTCAGTTCAGGCATTCTGACCTGCTTGACTTTGGAAAGGTGCTTATCTCATTTTTCCTAATCTAAAAAGATGGGAATAATTATATCAGTCTTTCTAGAACTGAGGGAGATAAGAAAGAACATACCTGAAGTACAGAGAATGTGATAAATTTCACTTAGTTCTGTTCTTGTTTATATGTGCAGACAGGCGTGGAAGTCAGAGGGAAACTGCTGGAGTCATTTCTCTCCTTTCACCATGTGGGTTCTAGTGATTCAGCCTGGGTGCTCCGCTTGGTAGCACACCCCCTCACCTGTTGAGCTATCTTACTTGTTCATAGAATGTTTTCAAGGCAAAATAGAATGTTTTGTGTTAAAACAAAAGAATATTATACAGCAGGTACAGGGCAGATGAACTGGTGGTATATATGGTGGTAGGTTTGTTACTATACAAAGTGGTTAAAAAAATTTTTTCCCCATTTCCATAGAAGTTAGTGGAAATGGATTTCTTTACAGTTTCCCCCCTAAATTTAAATTTCAACTGATACTACCAAGAGACAAACAGGGAGAACCTCTTCACATGCTGCCAAGTCTGAATCACACCAATTTTGGTAAGTTTTTTGTGATTGTTGCAAAAATCCCAGCAACAAGTTGTTTGTTGGAGATAGGGTTTCTCTCTGTATTCCTGATTGTCCTGGAGCTTGCTTTATAGATCAGACTACCCTTGAACTCAGAGATTAAAGGTGTGTACCAGCACATCTGGTTAAGGTTTGTCAAAACACAGAAGAGGGTGCAGACTGAGACAAGGCTCTGGCTTTGCTTCCCAAGAAGCCAATTCTTGCTTCTTACCTTATGGGCATCCATGAGGTTCATGACGAGGTCAAGGTCCCCATGTACAGGCTGGTCCTCAGCCAACTGTGGCTCTACCTTGTACAACCAGTCAACCAAAGCCTGCAAAGCATCCATGAACTGGCCTGAAAACAGTAAGGCTTCTTCCAACTTGTGCTGTCTGAGAAAGGCAGACAAAAATCAGTGATTTAAAATAAATAAAAAAGGAAAGAACCAATGCTCACAATTCTAACTGTTGAAAGGGAATACTGCTTAAACTCTATACAGAAACTTCTGCATTAGAGCAGTTAGAAACAAAATAATTACAAGTGAGAGAAACACTCAGATAAAATCAAAGCATGCCTAGACTAGATTTATTTTATAAGTGGTTTGCATGCAGGCATGTCTATGCACCTATGTATGCCTGGTTCCTACAAAGGTCAAAACAGGGTGTTGGATCCCCTAGACCTGGAGTTATGGGCATCAATCACCTAGAACTGATCACCACATGGAACAGAAGCCACCATATGGATGCTGGGAACCAAACCTGGGTCCTCTGCAAGAGCAACACATGTTCTTAGTCACTAAGCCATCTATCGAGCTTCCTTATTCCTATTTTAATTTAGTGACAATCTCTCACCTGCTTTGGTATACCATATCTGTATGGGTCTGCCCTTATAGGGAACACTCATGCTTACCGCTCTACAGACTTGCCACAGACAGTATCCCATTTGTCTCTGACTTCTCCTAGCAAGTTGTCAAGTTTCTGAGTATCATCAGCAAGCAAAGTCTTCTCTTTTAGTGCTCTGCCAGTTCTTATTGTGGTATCATACACAGGCTGTTTGCCACCAAGAGTTTTCTGAAATTCCTATTTCCAGAAAGAAAGAAAAACAAACAAATAGCACATACACACATACTAAAAATCAAATAATAGCATGAGGTTTAATTCCCAGTCTTCCAAGAAGTGGGACATATGTTTATTTAAAATCAACTTCTCTTTCAGGTTTATAAAGTAAATATAGCATAAAAACAAACAAACAAAAAACTAAATTAAAATTAACAATAGCTTTCCCAAGACAGTGCATCAAATGAGGGAGAAGGGGGCCATCCCACAGTCACAACTCTAACCCATAATTGTTTCTGTCTGAAAGAATTACAGGGATAGCTGGACTGTGGTGGTACACGTCTTTAATACCAGCACTTGGGAGTAGGAGGCAGGCGGATCTCTGAGTTTGAGGCCAGCCTGGTCTACAGAGTGAGTTCCAGGACAGCCAGGGCTACACAGAGAAATCATGTCTCAGAACAAAAAAAAAGAACTACAGGGATGGAAATGGAGAGGAGCCTGAGAAAAAAACAGTCCAGTGACAGGCCTTGCCAAAGTAGGATCCAGCTCAAGGAGAGGCCCCAAGGCCTGACACTATTACTGAGGCTATGGAACGTTCACAAAAAGGGACCTAGCATGACTGCCTCCAAAAGACCCAATAAGCAGCTGAGTAGATATTTGCACCCAACCAATGGACAGAAGCAGCTGACTCCTGTTGTTGAATTAGGGAAGGCTGAAAGAAACTGAGAAGGGCAACTCTGTAGGAGGACCAGCAGTCCCAATTAATTTGGACCCCTGAGATCTCTTAAACACTGGACCACCAAACAGGCAGCATACAGCAGCTGATATGAGGCCTCCAACACATACAGCAGAGGACTGCGGGTTCTGTGTTCATTCAGAGATGATGCACCTAACCCTGAAGAGACTGGAGGCCCCAGGGAGTTTAGAGGTCAGGTGGGGTTGGGGGAGGGGAGCAGGTATTGAATGTGGAACAGTTGGAGGGTGGATGATGGTGGCGGTGGGGAATAAAATATGGAGTGTTAAAAAAATAAATAAATTGGGCTAGAGAGATGGCTCAGCAGGTTAAGACCACTGACTGTTCTTCCAGAGGTCCTGAGTTCAAATCCCAGCAACCATATGGTGGCTCACAACCATCTATAATAAGATCTGATACCCTCTTCTGATGTGTCTGAAGACAGCTACAGTGTACTCACATAAATAAAATCTTAAAATAAAATAAAATAAAAATAAATAAATTAATTAATTTATTAAAAAAAAGAATCCCACAAGCAGAAAAAATAAATTTATAACTTTTGTTTATACCATACACAATTACACATGGCAATTTCTACAACCCCATACTTTTTGATAGTTAGTCTCGTAAGCAGTTTGTTAGATATTACATGAAAGTATGAATGTTATGTTATCTAAGCACCCACGATACCTTGGGGTTGGTTACAGCAGAGGCAGGACACTTGTCTTTTGTAAAGTGCTAGGATTACATATATTTGCCACCATGCCTCGCTTTCATCTTGATCTTTTTTTTTTGAGACAAAGTCTCACATATTCTAGGCTGGTCTTTCTCTTCTTGCCACCATAGCCAGTTAATGAGGTGCTAGGGAGTCAAATGAGGAGCCTGGTTCACACCACGCAAGAAATGCTACCAAGAGAGGGGGTATGGAATAGGGAGCTTGGGGGCGGGGACCAGGAAAGGGGTAACATTTGAAGTGTAAATAAAGAAAATATCCAGGCTGGAGAGATGGCTCAGCAGTTAAGAGCACTGACTACTCTTCTGAAGGTTCTGAGTTCAAATCCCAGCAATCACATGGTGGCTCACAACCATCCATAACAAGATCTGATGCCCTCTTCTGTGTCTGAAGACAGCTACAGTGTACTTACATGTAATAAATAAATAAATAAATAAATAAATAAATAAATAAATCTTTTTTAAAAAAAGAAAGAAAATATTCAATAAGAAAAGAAAACTATTATCAAATGACTTACATCGCTAGTCCCTTCTTGATATTTTATCATGAATCGACTGTTTTTTAACAGGCTCTGGTTCCCATTTTCAGCAACTTTGGTGAATACTAAGCTTAGGGTCTCATGGCACGAATTATTTTACCTTATGTTTAGAAAGTTGAAGTTTGATTTTGTCTGGGTCATTGGAAATCTCCAGTTCTGAGTCCAGATGACTCTCTGCATCTTCTAGCCAGTCAATCAGTTTTTTCCAAGCTTCATGGAACTAAAATCAAGTACGATATACATTGTAACAGAAAAGAATGTTCGAGCTATACAACTCATCTATGAGATCATTTCAGAGGTTCAGGACTCAAGGCTGTTCACCAAGTTGTGTCTTCTTTATAACTTACTTGCTTTGCCCGCTTCCTGGCATCATCCAGTGATCGCCCTCTTTCAATAGACCGCTGGACAACCTTCTCCCACCGAGACTGGACACTAACTAACAAATTCTTGATCAAGACAACATCCTGTTTCTGACTAAGGAACTTCAACTGGTTCCCTGTTTGATCCAGTTCAATGATCTGGTCTCGATGAGCATTTACTTCATTAGCAAAAACCTGTGGGGAACACAGTACTCTTTTTAGACACAAACAAAGTGAAGGAGCACTCCTTTGAATGAATCTTTGTAAAGGGACAGTAACATCACTTTAAGGCACAATTACCTTGTGCTCTTCTATCTGGGAGAGAACAGTGTTCAAAATCAGGCTGGGAGGAGAGGCGATGTTTAAACTCTGCTCTGCTAGAGTAAGCCAGTTGATAAATTCTTGCAAGGAATTCTGGAATTCTGTTGCCAGGCTGAGGGCCTCTTCGAGCTTTGACTGAATTTTAAAGAAGACAACACAGAAGAAGCACCAAGTTCAGAAATTACAACTTCAACAACAAAGACATGAGATGTATATCAGATTAAATGAGGCAAGAAGACTGCTTTAATGAACCACTAAACACCCCTCAAATACAAAAGATTCGTGAGTTCTAAACGTTAAGAGTCTGAAGCTAAAACACCTGGACAAGAACTGAGTAAATAAAAAAGGAAAAGGCACAATTCAGAATGGCGGAAGATAATGTGCCCACTCACGGCAAGCACTATTCTCCATGAGCACATTCCCACCCACGGCCCCTTCACAAGCTCTACTCTTGGGACTCCTTGCCCTAGCTTCTTAGTGGACAGCTGTGGCCATCCACTAGGCAGGTAAAGTTAAATGCTGACTTTTAAAATAAGATGATTATATCAAGAATATATATTAAAAATACATTCAAAGAATGAATAAAATGAGTATATTAAAAACCACTGTTCTGTTTTTTGTACACTAAAAACTTAAACTGCTACTAATTGTGGCTGATTAGATGACAGACATTTTTCTTCTTCATCTTTTCAGGATATTTTATAATGAATATTCTAAATACATATAATGTATAGTGTTTGAATGCTTGCCAAGCACAAGAGACACCCTAGGTTCAATCTCTAACACTGAAGAAAAGATGATATAAATAATCTATCAATCAGGTGGATGCTAAAGTCAAAGCTTTCAGATCTTTTGAGAAATTAATACTGAAGTCTATTTTTTCTTGCTTTGCAGCCCACACCGCCCTTAAGTTTGAGATTCTCGTGTCTCAAAATCCTTTTTAGCCGGGCGGTGGTGGTGTGCGCCTTTAATCCCAGCACTTGTGAGGCAGAGGCAGGCGGATTTCTGAGTTCGAGGCCAGCCTGGTCTTTAGAGTGAGTTCCAGGACAGCTAGGGCTACACAGAGAAACCCTATCTGGAAAAACCAAAATAAATAAAAAAATTCAAAAAAAAATCCTTCTTAAGAAACTTAATTGAGTTAGATTCTGCCTCAGTTTCTCTCAATTTCCCTCTGCCTTCTACAGGACAGAGAACAAAAATCAGAACACAGGCTTATATTCAGGTCTTTTTGGCTAGTCTCCACAATACGAGAGCACAGAAGCCTACACCAGGACAACTTTATAAACTAGTGCTTCTCTAAAAATGTCCCTTCGTAAATGTGACCTTGTTCTGTGTTCTGCCCAACCATTCCAAACAATTGGTCTGCTTGTCTACTCTTTCTACTAACACCTAGGATTGTGTGCAGGGATTGTGTGTGTTAATTGAGTGGACGTGGCCAGTGAGTTTATTTGCAGGTTTTATACTTGACCTGACTATCAAAGAAGAGAATGAAGCTCTGTAGCCATTAAAACAAAACAAAATAAAGCAAAACAAAAAATTGAACAAACTCCAACTTTTTCGAAAAAAGCCTTGAGTTCATATTCCTTCTTTTGCTCTTATAAAGACTAAAATCTAATTTCTAAGAATTAGTGGGAAGAGGTCATAATTTACTTTTCTTCTCATCTTCAGTAAAATTCCTTAAAAGAAAACAAAATTGCTGGTCACACTTCTTACACTGCCCTGTCACCATCTTCTCAATTCGATGTTATAAACTCCAGCAAAACTTTGTAAACAGGAACACAAGCTAAAGACTACTGTTAGATTAATATAAAATCTATTATGAGGTAAGTTCTCTGACATATTACAACACACACATCTTCAAAAATGAAGCCAGTGATGTCACATGGTCACTGAACACACTGCTCAACAGTGCTCTGCAGTGGTACCTTTCTGTCTTCCATCTTACTGCTGACCACATGCCACTTCTGTTCCAAGAGTGCCACACTCTGCTCTGTTTTTGAGCCAGACCCAGAATCACCACGGCTGAGGAGCATAAGCCTGCCCTTGTCAAGCAACTGATTGTAAATTTCCTCCTTGGCTCTCAGCTGGGAATGCAGTTCCTACAAAAGAAGGCAGCAAAAGATAACATTAATATCTATTTCTCAAAAGACCCCATACACACAGATTTCACTAGTACAGTCTGGAAAAGTGGCCTTGTCTTGATATAGGTCCCTTTGAAGTTCAGTTCCAAGTATGAGCTGTTAGTAAATTAAACCCAGAATTCTTCCTTAATATGAAAACAATCAGCTCACCAACAAAATAATTTTTTAAGCATCCTAAAGACCTCAAAAACAGTCTGTAATAATATATTTGTATGAGTACACTGTAGCTGTCCTCAGACACACCAGAAGAGGGCATCAGATCCCATTACAGATGGTTGTGAGCCACCATGAGCCACCTCTCCAGCCTACTTTTCCTTTTTCTTTTTTTTTTTTTTAGTCCCATAACGCCTAAAGAAATAGAAAGAGTCATAGAAAGTCTTCCAACCAAAAAAAGCACAGGACCAGATGGTTTCAATGCAGAATTCTATCAGACCTTCAAAGAAGAGTTAACACCAATACTCTCCAAACTATTCCACAAAATAGAAACAGAAGGAACACTACCCAATTCCTTCTATGAAGCGACAATTACGCTGATAACAAAGCCACACAAAGATCCAACAAAGAAAGAGAACTTCAGACCAATTTCCCTTATGAACATCGATGCAAAAATACTCAATAAAATTCTTGCCAACCGAATCCAAGAACACATCAAAACGATCATCCACCATGATCAAGTAGGCTTTATCCCGGGAATGCAGGGTTGGTTTAATATACGGAAATCCATCAATGCAATCCACTACATAAACAAACTCAAAGAAAAAAACCACACGGTCATTTCATTGGATGCTGAAAAAGCATTTGACAAAATTCAGCATCCTTTCATGCTTAAAGTCTTGGAAAGAACGGGAATTCAAGGCCCATACCTAAACATAGTAAAAGCAATATACAGCAAACCGGTAGCCAGCATCAAACTAAATGGAGAGAAACTTGAAGCAATCCCACTAAAATCAGGGACTAGACAGGGCTGCCCCCTCTCTCCTTATCTTTTCAATATTGTACTCGAGGTACTAGCTTGGGCAATTCGACAACATAAGGAGGTCAAAGGGATACAAATTGGAAAGGAAGAAGTCAAACTATCATTATTTGCAGATGACATGATAGTCTACCTAAGCGACCCAATAAACTCCACTAGAGAACTCCTACAGCTGATAAACAACTTCAGCAAAGTGGCAGGTTATAAAATCAACTCAAGCAAATCAGTGGCCTTCCTATACTCAAAGGATAAACAGGCTGAGAAAGAAATTAGGGAAATGACCCCCTTCACAATAGCCACAAACAGTATAAAGTATCTTGGGGTGACTCTTACCAAACATGTGAAAGATCTTTACGACAAGAACTTCAAGACTCTGAAGAAGGAAATGGAAGAAGACCTCAAAAAATGGGAAAACCTCCCATGCTCATGGATCGCCAGAATCAATATAGTTAAAATGGCCATTTTGCCAAAAGCAATATACAGATTCAATGCAATACCCATCAAAATCCCAACTCAATTCTTCACAGAGTTAGAAAAAGCAATTAACAAATTCATCTGGAATAACAAAAAACCCAGGATAGCTAAAACTATTCTCAGCAACAAAAGAAATTCTGGGGGAATCAGTATCCCTGACCTCAAGCAATACTACAGAGCAATAGTGTTAAAAACTGCATGGTATTGGTACAGTGACAGGCAGGCAGATCAATGGAACAGGATTGAAGATCCAGAAATGAACCCACACACCTATGGCCACTTGATCCTCGACAAAGGGGCTGAAAACATCCAATGGAAAAAAGATAGCCTTTTCAACAAATGGTGCTGGTTCAACTTTTCCTTTTTCTTAATGATGCTGCCTTTTGTTGTTTGTAGGCTCTCTTAAAATACTGTCGGCACCTTTCAGATTTCTCTAAACTCTTGCCAAATATAAACATACTGGTGATGCTCTTACTTCTAGTCAACATTTTTGTGTCCATCAAATGAACAGACAGACTCGATTTACCAGCTAGTCAAAGCCTTTCTAGCTGACTCTTTCCTTTACTATTGCTGCCTGTGTCAGGACTAAAGTTTGTACAAGAGCTGCACTAACTAACATCACAGACTCGCAGAATATAAGTCTCTCAGAGAGGCTACTTATTGCAACATGCTTATGAGCCATTTGAAGAAACTGCTATTACCATATGTGTATCAAGCTGTTCTCTAGCAGTCTCGGGAAGTCCTCCTGTAGGTTTAGATGCAGAAAGTTGGTTCTCCATTCTATTGAGTTCTAAGAGGAAATCTTCAATTTCACTGTGGAAACCTTGGGCCTTTTGAGAAAAAGACATATCAGCAGTATCAGTAAGCAATCAGCTGTGAAAACAAACTTTTGGAATGATCTGGACGTACTGCGAGGATTGTGAAGCTAGTCTTAGGCAGAGTAGTTAGTTTTGTCTCTGGACAGGCACAATCTGCTTGCTTATGGCCAGAATCTATCAAAATCATTCAGACCTCACTATAACACAGTATAGATGCCTAATACAATCTGATGAATAGATCGCTGAATGGGGAGAAGCCTGACTTGCTATAGGAAAAACCCGAATCTCAAACCAAGTTGGTCAGAGTGACTAAGTGTGAGGAGTAAACACCCTGAACTGCAAACAATCCTAAAAGACCCACCCATCAAATGCTGCTCTTTTCAAAAGGGGTTCAAGCCCAGATAATCTTTCCTTTCCCTCATGTGAACCCCTCCCGGTGCTTGTCCATCTAGATGATGACATGCATACCTGCTGCAGAGTTGACTGCAACTGCTGCTCCCTCTCCTCTGTCTTTTGCAGCACAGATTCCCAGCACTGGTTCATGGTTTCCAGGCGGCTTCTTAGGCTGCTGGCATCATCTCCAGCACTAGACTCCAGGAGTTCATTGCCAGCTTTGTTGACTGTTTCCACAGTGGCTTGATGAGCCAAAACATCATTTTTTAGAACCTAAAAAAATGTTGAATGACATAACTTATCTCCTTTGATGTCATTAAACCTAGCTCCTTAAGGTCCATATGTTATTAAGCTGGCACAGTAAGGGAGAAATGAAGACACTTACATGGTGCTTGGCAAGCTCCACTTCAATGACCTTCGGGTCTCCACTTATTGGTCTCTGAGCATCCAGCAGCTCTTCAGTGTGAGTCAGCCAGCTCATTAGCTCCTCTAAGGCATGCTGGAACTGGCCAAGGGCCAGGAGAGCACCTTCTAGCTTATGCTGCTCAGGAAAAACAGAGCATTTGTTAGAAAAATCAGAGCTGGCAGAGGGTGGCTCACCAACCCTTGTTACCTACCACTAGCTTTACCTGTCTATGGGCAATCTTCTCACCCAGGTTCTCCCAGAGGTGCTTGAGTTCTGTCAGTGGTTCTCGTATAATATCTCTGTCAGTTTCATCGGTAGCTTTCTTTAACATCAATTCACCCTGGTGATTGAGCTTTTCCATCTCAATTTGCTGCTGGTAAACTTCTACTTTGAACTCCTATAAAAGATTTACTTAACGTTAACATTCACTGAAGTCTTCACTATGAAAAATAAACAACTCTCTTTTCAAAGCCTTTCCTGGGTACAGACCTTCATCTCATTTAACTGATCTTTGACAGTGTTGAGGTCAGTGCCCACTGGGGGCATGGTGCAGAGCTTGATCACAGTGTTGTCTAGCCAGTCAAACATTGCCTGAAATAAAAACACAAACACATGAAGCAGAAACGTGACGTTAGAAGGGAAGCAACCTCTCCTTCTCAGCGCTGGGCTTCATAGTGCTGCAGCTTAGGCTCATAAGCAAGAGGTGACTGACACAGTTGGGAAGCTTCACTGAGCAGCTGGATGGGTATAAATATGGCAAGCAGGCAATGACCAAGAAACTGGACGTATTTTTATATCAACACTTTCCTCAACAGAAGTGGGAAACATAGGCCAGAAATGTAAAAGCAATACTGTCTCTTTAGGCCTCAAAACCCTGCAGCACTGAGGGTGAGCCATTCTGCAACAGACTTAGAAACTGACAAGAGAAAGCAGCACATGCATTTCTTTTGTGGGCATGCCCCAGCCTCTTACCTGGAGAGTGTCTTGATACTGCACCGCAGCTTGCATGGCATCCTCAAGTTTTTCCAGCCTTTCTTTCCAAGTTTTATTTAAGTTCTCCCAAGCATTATTCATCTGTGGGAAACACACTGAATCAAATGCTCTTAGTGATACCTCTTTGGTCTGCTGTGCTACGTCTCACCTGAACCCCGCCCACGCGCCACACCTCATCTGAACCCACCCACACTCCATACCTCATCGATGCTCTTCTTCACTTCAGGCTTCTCTGTTTCTCCACAGGCAAAAATCA
The DNA here is from genome assembly GCF_947179515.1 of Apodemus sylvaticus. Taxonomy (NCBI): domain Eukaryota; kingdom Metazoa; phylum Chordata; class Mammalia; order Rodentia; family Muridae; genus Apodemus; species Apodemus sylvaticus. Next base: position 137,103,404 of record NC_067474.1, read on the forward strand.
AATCTGCCCCAAGGATTCTAATGAACTCTAACTCCTCATGCAGACCATCTGTCTCCTCCTTAATAGTCTACATGGAAAGGAGCAGACAATGAGTGAGAACAGAAAGCAGGACTTAGCTTCTCAAGCTTTGCAAAGGCAACAAAGACTCCCCACCCCCCACCAAGAGCAAACACTAAGCAAAACCTCAAGAATCACAAAATGGTTTTTACTCTAAGATATTGCTTATCCAGTGAGTGCAGCCTCATGCTCACAAGTGGCCAATTGGCATAAGAAGTGAAATGTGTCAGCTCTGCGTGGGGCAGTGCACAGTTTTGGCCCAGAACTTGGGAGGAGGAGACAAGTGGATCTCTGTGAGTTCAAAGCCAGCCTGGTCTACAGAGTGAGCTCCAGGACAACCAGGGTTACACAGGGAAGATCTCCAAAGGAGGAAAAAAAGTATTAAATACATAAGTTATAAGATATGAGCATGTACTGATGGCAAAAATGGCATGAAGAGATAAATTTGGAGTTTATAATGAGTTTTGATAATTTACTAGCCCTTCCTGGCTCCATGAAGAAACATATGAAGCAACACCGTACAAGTCACAAGTGTCAGTGCTGACAGACAGTGTCACAGCTGGGCTACATGATCTTACACAAACAGTTCTTTGTCTGAGCCTGAGACATGGTTCACATGCCAACAGAAAGGGATAAAGGAGGAGAGAGTTTTCCTATGAAAAACATCTAAAAGAAGATGGTGAGACCGGGTATTGATTTTACCAAATGGAAATCATGTGAAGTCTGTCTAGTGAAAATCAGACTGCCCAGAAAGACTAGAAAAAGATGTATTTAAGTAACTTGCTATCCATGGATGATTAATTCAGAATTTTTAATTTTCTATTGTCTATCTCCTTCCTGAAAGTAGAAAAAAGTCTCACATTAAAAACAAAAAGTTTTCAAAACATTGAGCTTGGCTTGGTAGCTGACACAATGTAACTCAGGGGCTTGGGGCTTAGCTCAGTGCACTTGCTTAGCATGTATCAAACCCCAGCTTCAATCCTCAGCACTACAAGAAAACTAGAAAAACAAAACAAAACACCACTGCCACCACCACGCTACCACCATGCCACCACACATACAATCACATGCATACCCTAATAACACGGATTCAGTATTTTGTTGAAGGACATACATAAAAGACGACGTTTCATGGTTTTGTTACCTCAGCAGCTTCGACCTGTTGCTTGATGATGGATGGGTCAATGCCAGGGCTTTCCAAGTCATGGACAATATCCTGGGTGTCTTTGATTGTGGTCAGCAGAGCTGCCATGTCGTACCAGAATTTCTCTGCTAATTCAAGGACATCGAGGAATTTAATTTCTCGCTCTTCAGACCGTGCTTTGATGTCCTCCCAGAAGAATACCATTTGATCCAGCTTGTCCTGAATTTCTGAAGGAGCAAAGAAGAGATGTGAACAGAAGCTCCCTAAATTCAGAATCTTAGTTTCTCCCTGATATTCAATCTAATTCTGACAGTATTTATAGTTCAGTGTAGCTTTATTGCTATCATATCTACTTATGTACTTCAGCAGGGATCTCAACTAGTTTTTTCTACTTATGTTGATCTCCCTCATAAAGGAACCACAGAAGCAATTTGAAAATATCACACAGAATATCTAGTAAGATAAAAGCCTTTAATTCACAAAGGGCTGAGATGGAAACGCTTCCTTCCAGTGTTCTCACTAACTTTCTGTAAATTTCCCATGGAAAGTGTTACAAAAGGTGGTTATGTTCTGCTCACTATTGATACTGTGATATTCACATTAGGGGTTAAAGGAACATTTGTTTCCTGGCCTGGGAATTGAGCTTCCAATTGTAACCTTATTTCAATAGGGAAATGTGTTCTGAATTCTAAATGAATTCCACAGACTTTTTGGAATACTCATTACTTGAGAAGGGACTCTGGGTAGGATACTGAAGATAGTCCCAGCTTTTAGTTGATTCTATTATCTTTCTTAAAAAATAATTAGATCCGCCAAGTACCTTTTGCAGCTAGATCCTTGTCTGCTCCCTGCGATCTCCCAATGAGTTCCTCTCCCCGGCGCTTCAGGGCTTCAAAGGATGGCTGCAGTTTCTCCAGCTCCACGGTGGCACTTTTATTGTCACTGATACACTCTCTGATCTTGTCTACTTCAGCAGGGATCAGGGGTGGCATTCGTAGGCGAGAGGACAGATTCTCCAGAGTCTCCAACATGGGTTCAATTTTATCATGAAACTAAACAAGGTTGAATTGTTAGTCATCATAGCAATACTTTATCATACTGGAGGGCATGTGAGGGCATAAGGTGAACTATAAACCTATTGTTTAGGATAGCTCTGTTCAGCCTAGCACAATAACTGTTCAGTGTTAGTTTTCTCTAAAAAAACCAACCTGTTTTAGATACTACTGCTGACCCATCAGAAGGGGAAAAGGGCAGTATTTATTTTTTGAGTCAAAAAATACTAAGTAATATACCAAAAATCAAACAAAAATGGTTAGTATTGTCACAATACTTCTCCACCTCTAACTATTATGATGAGGAAGGGACAAGACTGTGAAACTGGTAAGAGTCAGTACTCAGCATTTCAGAGGACAGTTGCATGCAACAGACTAGACACAGATTAGATGCTCTTTCTGCTGTATACATGGATGGGAACGTTGTGGTATGCTGTCTAACACCCCACAGTGTGGGACAAAGGAAAAGGGTCATGCTGAAAGGTAAGACGGAAGGCCAATCGAACCTTCACACTTTCCTGGTTACTTTGAATAAAATGAATAAACCTATAAAATTTATTTATAATTTGATATAGAATTGAAAAGTGAGAACAGCACAGATGAGTTTTTGAAAAAAACAAACCATCTAAACCAACTCTGAATTTAATATTAAGCAAGACTCATCAATGTTATGTGCCCTACAAGAAAAACAAATTTCCTTAACAAAATCATTTTCCGTATCTCTCTTTAACATCTATATTCCACCCCAAAACAAGATGGCCACAATAAACTTCCATAAAAGGTAAGGGATGCTTTCTTCTAGCAATGTCCTTAGCTCTCAGCTCTCTGAGAAATGGGTTCCCATGGGAGTGAGTGGCACCTTACCTCTGTGATCTGCAATGGTGGGCGTAGTCAACACAACAATGGGATGAGGCGGTGTGAGGAAGACAGGAGCAGGCGGCAACAACACAAAGGAACACATTCCACAATGGGGTGAGATGGGACGGGAGTGGGAAACTTGAGTAAGTACAAGTATTGACCAAAAATACTGACTCAACACAGGAGTAAAACACCCAGACACGACAACGTGCCACCAACAGTAATGTATTAGTTGAGAAGGGTGCAGCTATGTGCTGTAAAGTCTACTGTTGGTGGATTTCCCTCCTCTTTGGTGTACTTCGCCCTTTGGATCCATATTTTTTTCCTGAACTGAAAGTTGGCTGTTCATGTTATGTGCTGCCATTCTAAATCTTACCATTAACAGGCCCAGTTGGAACCTGACTTTGTTGAGGTAATTACTGGTTTGGGATCTACAAAATTAATTCATCCTCAAATCGTCCTTGCTCAAGAGTTATCGTAGCATGAAGTTTTCAAGGAAACCATCGATAAACAGTTACACATCCCAGCCAGGCTGCACTTCTCCTCTCACCCAGCATCAGAGCACCGATGCTGGGAACAAACCCAGCAGACGCTTTCCTGCTCTCCAGATGATGGATCGCCAACAGAGCAGCTCTGCTTGGGCTAGTGCGCAGCTGAGTGTCCTAATATAGTCAGTCACACATACCTGAGCAGACTGGGACACAGCCTCATCCAGAGCCAGGGCCCGCTGGCGCACCTCATCTTTTATTTGGGCATACATGTTTTCTGCTTTCTGGTATTTTTCTTCGACCATTTTCCCTTCCTCAGGGTTTAGCTCCTTTAGTTGTGGACCTATTTTTAGTATCTTATCAATATGAGGTTTGTGTTCAGCAATGGATTCCCTTAGTTGCTATGGGAAGAAATATGAATTAAAATATAATGAGTGAAGAGAACAAGCAATAATCAACAAAAACATAAGGAGTGAGGCCAAGAGTGAGGTTTCCCAGGTCATAACAAATCAAAAATAGCAAGCATGTTCACACCAGTTTTAGATTTAGATTTCAGATTTAGATACTGTGATCAGAGGTAATAGCTTTGAGAAGAACAAACTGAGTTGTTAGAATTAGCAAGTCCAGCCGGGCAGTGGTGGTGCACACCTTTAATCCCAGCACTTGGGAGGCAGAGGCAGGTGGATCTCTGAGTTCGAGGCCAGCCTGGTCTACAAAGTGAGTTTCAGGACAGCCAGGGCTACACAGAGAAACTTTGTCTCGAAAAAACAAAAAACAAAACAAAACAAAACAAAAAAACCCCCCAAAAAACCAAAAAACAACAAAACAAAACAAAACAAAACAAAACAAAAAGAATCAGCAAGTCCTGTCTTCTCCTTGTTTATGGGGAGTTTTGGGCTCTAGCTACATAAGTCACTTAATTTCCCAAACCAGATCAGAGGTCCTATCAGTAAGGAAGTCATGTCAGTCGTTAGCTTAGTACATCTACACTTCAGACTGAGTCAGCCAAGCAGGGTAGCTTGAGAATAGCAATCATCTGGTAACTCAACCACTCTGGCTTTACTGCTATGTCCAGTTCACACTTTTCACTTAAAGAAATATGGGAGGGCCTGAGAGATGGCTCAGTGGTTGAGAGCACTGGCTGCTCTTCCAGAGGTCCTGAGTTCAGTTCCCAGCAACCACATGGTGGCTCACAACCACCAGCAATGGGGTCTGATGCCCTCTTCTGGTGTGTCTGAAATAAATAAACAACCCCCCCAAAAGAAAATCAGAGGTGAACTTGTAGAAGTCAGCTCCCTTCACTAAAATAAATAAATAAATAAATAAATAAATAGTACTAAGGAGAAATCATAAACCAGAAATGAACACTTAAAAGTAAAGCATTTCTCATAGTCACAGTTTTAGTTGATACATCTATAAATTTCTCTTTTGTCTTAAGTGTAGGAGACAAATGCTCTCTGATTGGTTCTTTCACAGCTCTTACTGAATCAAGCAGAAGGGCCATCCAGTCACACCTAATAATACCTGAAAAGTCTCAGAAATATTGCAATTTTCCTTGAGTTTTAGCTGGTTCTTTTTTTTTTTCCTTGTAGACTGGGGATCAAACTCTGGGCCTCAGGCACATGACAAATATGAGCTACAACCCAGGCCTAGTTAGCTCTTTTTTTATCCCTATATATAAAAGGTGTTTTAAATGTCTTTCTCATTTAATTTAACCTTTTGCTATCATGCAGCCTGGACTAGAACTTCTCTGTACCCCAGGCTGTCCCCACATCCAGAATGCATACGCTACTAAGCCTGGCTGGATAGCTTCTTGACACATCTTATTCTTTAATCAATTAATACTAAATGATGAAAAATTTAACATGAATTTTCATCACAAAAAGAAATTCTGGTTAGGAATTAATGTTGTAAGTGAAACTCCTCCTGCGGGCCTTATAAAGGCCCATTTTCACCAGAGAGAAAGAATGGCCATGCTCCTTACCCTCATCTCTTCCTGCTGCTGTCTGAGCTGCTCATGGTCCACAGCTGGAGGAGGCAGCTGTGCTATCAACACCAGGGTTTCCTCAGCCCAGGGGCTAAGCTCTTCATAAGTTTCCCAGAACTGGTTCACTAAGACCTGTGCTCGCTCTAGGCGAGCATAGCGCTCAGAGTTAAGCAGGCTGACAGCTTCGTACTGCTGTATTAGGCACTCGGTTTTCTCCTGAGACAGATAGTAAAAGAAAAAGAAAAAAAAAGGGATTACTATTAGAATTTTTTTTCTTTAACAACAAAAACTGCAGGTCTGTATAAAGGCTTCAAACAAAATCACACACATACTTACCACAAGCAAGTATTAAGAAACACTAAATTAACAAAGATAGACTAATGAATAAGTAGGTTTTTTTTAAAGTTTCTTCTTCATAGTTCAAATGGAACTATCATACATATGCATTACTTCTAGACTATGAAAAGTATGAATTTAGCTTAAAAGATAATAAAACAGCACAAGAAAGACATAATAAAAATAATCTAGGGCTAGGTGTGGTGGTGAGGCAGAGCCAGGCCATTTCTGTGAGCTCCACAGCAGCAAGGGCTCAGTTCCAAACAAACAAACAAACAAACAAACAAAATAACAACAAAACAAAAAAGATACAACAATGAGACAACATTAGCCCAACAAAATAGGCAACCAGACATTGCAAAGTGCTGGCTTAAAAAAAAAAGAAAAAGTTTCTAAACCCAGCACTTACTTTTCAGATGCTTAAAAGGAACAGCTCAAGTCTCCCCCACCCCTCATGAGAGAAAACAGTGCTTACCACACACCTTGTGTGGCACTTTTGAGATCATGTCCAATACAACACAGACTAGTCTGGAACTTGAGATTCTCTTGCCTCACTCTCTCAAGTGCTCAGATTATAGGCATGTACTACCACGCCCTGACCTAACCACCAGTAATCACAAAGTCCAGCAGATAAAAGAAAAATATTTTAAAACATTATTTTGTAGTTTCGCTTTCAATTTACCATGACTAAGAATAGCAGCATGACCTAGGCCCCCTACACATATGTAACAGATGTGTAGCTTGGTTTTCACGCAGGACCCCTGACACCTGAAGCTGGCCAGGGCTGTCTCTGACTCTGTTGTCTACTTGTGGATCTCCCTCCCCCAGCTGGGCTGCCTTGTCTAGCTAGGCTCAAGAGGAGAAGAAGTACCTAAGTACCTAGTCCTACTGCAACTTGACATGCCAAGATGAGTTGACATCCATGGGAGGCCTCCCCTTTCCTGTGAAAGGGAGAGGAAAAGGAGGGAAGGGAGGGAAGAGGGAGGGATTGAGAGGATAGGAGGGAGGGGAAGCTTCAACTGGGATGTAAATAAATAAACTTATTTAAAAAAAAATAGCATGAATAACTCACCTGCAGTACAGCCTTCTGCTCCTCTCCACATGTGCTAAAGATTTCACCACGGTGACTGAAGAGCTCATCCATTGAATCTTTGTGTCGAATAATGTCAATGGAGAAAGCCTTTGAAAAGTGAACTATGATTAAATCAGGAAGTGAGAGGACCCTGCTCTGTGCCTGTACTGGTAAAATGTTAGACAAGACAAATGAAATTCCTAGCTTTAAAAATATTTAAGAAGTTGCTAACTATTCTTTCTCAGATTCAAAGGTTTATTTATCCTTTTCCACAAAACAAAACAAAATATATTTTTCTCACTCAAGTATTTATAGATTGACCCCTACCATCACTTATTAAACCTGTCTACTTGCTGGGCGGTGGTGGCGCACGCCTGTAATCCCAGAACTCTGGGAGGCAGAGGCAGGCAGATTTCTGAGTTCGAGGCCAGCCTGGGTCTACAGAGTGAGTTCCAGGACAGCCAGGGCTACACAGAGAAATCCTGTCTCGAAAAAAACCAAATCCAAAAAAAAAAACCCCCAAAAACCCCAAAAAAACAAAAAAACCTGTCTACTTAACCTGAGATGCTACACATTCTCCCAGTTAGGACACGGGGAGTGCCTGGCTCTTCTGTATTTACCTTTTGCACCTGCAGCTGAGCAGTAGTCTGGTCTTGTTCTAGACGAATTGAACCAAGTGCCATCAGCTTTCTCTTTGTTTCAGCAACCCAGGCGAGTTCGGCATCGGCAGCCTGCTCGTACTAAGAGTCAGGAGAAATGAACAAGTTATACACAGCCAACTTCTCTTCCTACATCTATAAATTATCCAACACAGAAAAGCCCTGATTTCAGAAATATAGTTGTTCCTCAAAAAGTAAATTCAAAACTGAGAACAATTTCATTAAGAATCACTACCCAAGCTATGGGGGGTGGGGGGGTGCTGCTTTGTGGCAAATGGTAGAGCACTTCCTGAACACGCATGAGGCTGTGGGTGCAGTCCCCAGCACCATAGGAAGGACAGGGATGACATGTGATACTTTAGGCTGGCTGTGGTAATGAGTACATGCCTATAATTCTATCACTTGGGAGGCTGAGGCAGGAGGATTGAAAGTATGAGGCCAGCTTGTATTACACAGGTATTCCTTGTCTCACACACAAAATTAACAAAAATTTCAAAAACAAAAATAAAATTACAACTAAGATATTGAAAAGTTAGAATTCAACTTCTTCAAAAGAAGTTATAAAACTTGTTCTCTAATCTTCATAACCTTTTCTTCAGTTTTAACCTCTGTTTAGTTTAAGTTCTTGTGGTGGTTTGAAGAGGTTTGGATCCTCCACAGACTCATGTGTTTGAAAGTGTGGCTCAAAGAGTGACACTATAAGGAAGTGTGGCCTTGTTAGAGGAAGTGTGTCACTGTGGAGACTGGCTTTAAGGTATTATTATATATGCTTAAGTCTGGCCAGTGTGACACAGTCCCCTTCTGCTGCCTGTAGATCAAGACATAGAACTCTTAGCTCCTTCTCTAGCCACCATGATGATAATGGATTAAATCTCTGAAATTGCAAGCCAGCATCAAGTAAATGTTTTCCATTGGGGGCTAGAGAGATGTCTCAGTAGTTAAGAACATTGTCTGCTTCTCTTTTAGAGGTACTGACTTCAATTCCCAGCAACCATATGGTGGCTCATAACCATCTATACTAGAATCTGATGCCCTCTTCTGACACTCAGATGCATATGCAGATAGAGCACACACATACATTAAATAAATAAATAAATAAATAAATAAATAAATAAATAAATAAGAAAAATGTTTTCCTTTATAAGAGTTGACTTGGTCATAGTATTTCTTCACAGCAATAAACCTTAAATAAGACCTCCCTTTATCAGAAATGCTTAGGCTGGGTGGTGGCAAACCAAATATAATAAAAACCACACCTATAATCCCAGCACTCTGGGAGGCAGAGGCAGGCAGATTTCTGAGTTCAAGGCCAGCCTGGTCTACAGAGTGAGTTCCAGGACAGCCAGGGCTATACAGAGAAACCTTCTCTCAAAGAAACCAAATCAAAAAAAAAAAAAAAATGCTTAGGAACAGAAGTATTCTTAATTTTAGAATATTTATATAGACATTACTGGTTTAGCATTTTCTAGATTTTGGAATACTTCACATTTTTGGAATAGAGGTTGCTAAACCTATATTTAAAGAGAAAAGTAATGAACTGGACATGATGGAGAAGGCCTATATCCTAGCACTTGGGATATGGAAGCATTAGACTTAGTTCAGGAAATGTGAGTTGGGGGACTGACCAGGCCACATCACACTGTCTCAAAGTGTATAGGGGGTATGTGAGAACCCAGTTTCCCAAGCATAATACACTATAATTGAAGATAACTGGCACTGATTAGGGGGAACCTAAAGACAAATTGGGGATGTAGCTGGCATCAAAAAAAGTCTTCATAGTTCAGAAAACATTTATCACTGTGAGTCCAAAGAATCACCCAGTAATGGGAAAAGAGGGAGTGTGTGATTATGGCACAGTAATACGTGCATGACCAGCTAAATGTGTGACAGTGATGCCTTAGGAAGATGAAGATGTGCCCCTCCCATCCCCAACCCCCAGAGCAGAAGGAAAAAAGGGAAACATGACACCTGTGTTTACTAAAAGATTCTCTTTTGGCTGGCTGTGCTATTTTGGTTTGCATATTTGAGAGTAATTATAGTTCTTGGTATCTTTCCCTTTCCATCTAATGCTAAAAGAGTGGTGCTGCACACCCAAACCCGGAGTTCCAGCAGGCAGAGGCAGGTGGGTTTCTGTGAACTTAAGGCTAAGATGGAGTTACATAGTAAGATCCTATATAGGGGAGGTGGGAAGTCAGGGTTGGAGGGAGAGGTTAAGAGCTCTTTTAAAGGACCTGGGTTTGGTTTACAGACCCCATGTGTTGGCCCTCTTCTAGTTTCTTCTAGTATCAGGTATAAACACTATGTACAGACATATGCAAACAAAACACCCACACATATGAAAGTAAAACAAACTAACAAACCCTCCCCCCCAAAAAACCAAAAAACCAAAAAAAAATGTTTTAACATAGGACTCTTGCAAGTTTTTCTCTGTACCAAGTGGTTGAACATTTTGGTTCTAATCTGGATCAAACCTCTTCCAAGTGTTTCCCTGTTACTAAAGTATGTTTGTTCTATTTATTTTGATCTTATTATTCTTCTTGACCTGTACTTATGTAGGTTATAGCACTGGACACCACACATACATCCCACGACCTAAAACACTAGCACATAGCATTACACATAGTACCTGTTGTGATCTTTGAATGGCAGCATCAATTTCGTCTACCCTCTGTCCAACAGTGTCACTGAGCAGTTTGTACTGCTCGTTGGCATCAGACACCAGTTTGTCCAGTCCTTCTCTGGCTCTCCAGGGCACCAGCTCCAGGAGAGCACGGCTCACCTCGTTCACTGTGTCCAACACCAGCCTGTGCTCCATGACCTCCTTCTTCAGTTCCTAAGGAGGGAAGGTTTTCAGGCCACGCCTTACTAAATTAAGCCCATCAGCAGTGTGTTGGGGGTGGGGGAAGCCTATCTCCAGCACACATCCCAGCAGGGCCCTGACCTCCTTCCTTCAGCTCTTTTTTCTCTGCCTCACATTTTCAATCATTTTGAAACCTGACTTTTGGTTTAGGTGCTGCTTACTTACCAAGATTTGAGTCACGTCATCTGTGTAAAATCCTTTCCTTTTTCCTTTCCTTTTTCCTTTCCTTCCGTCCTTTCTTCCTTCCTTCCTTTCTATTCTTTAATGCTCTAACTAGGGTCATTTAACATAACAAAAATTCACATAGACTTTCTGTGTATCAAGAACTGCTTTTGATCCTGCAGCAGAATCAGAAGTCACTATGAAGCACCTCCCCCATGTAATTCCTTTCCTTGCTTTGTTCTTATTCTTTCCCTTCCAGTGCCCTCATCCATCTCCCTCGACTCCTTTTCACTAGTCTCCTGGTCTCCAAACAGTGTCCCCAAACAGAGAATGACCGGTGAAGGCTAATTATATGTGACACAGCAAGCAAACTTCCTAGGCACCTGGAAAATTGACTTCTTTCTTCTTCAGACTACAGTCTTATACTTGTCTTTATGTAAAATCTTATTGTCATGAGTACACAAAAGAGAAAGCAGAAGTACATTTGGTTTAGTTCTAAGGTAAAGGTAAGGAGACATGATTCAGATAAAGATGAAACTTCTTTCCCTGTTACAGTTTAAAATGATGGCTTACCTTCTGTCTTTGTTGAAACTGGGGTATTTGCTCCCCTGTGGGAGACTGTCCTCCACTGGCTGCCAGCTCCTCCTCCACCTCCCTCAGCCACCCAGTTAGTTCCTCATAGGTAGAATGGAACTTGGTGGCCAGCTGCCGGGCTTGTTCTAAAGTTCTGAGAGCCTTGGAGCTAGTGACCGTGATATCTGCATAACGGGTCTTTATTCCGTCCAGCTTCTCCTGGATGAGTAACACCTCCTCACCTGTGAAGAACAGTGCACCTCTGTTCACATGAAGGAGCTCTCAGGATGGAGAGTAAAGGAAGGAGCCCACTAATCCTGTCTTTAAACCAGAGCTTAAATTTCATAGACTCTTGCATGTCCTGATTTCACCTAACATCCCAAACTGAGGGGAAACTGGAAATGAACCCTTAAACACATAATCATTCCTGAGATTAAGCACAAAATCAAACTGCAGGTGTTGCTAGATGTTTCCAAAACTTTACAGACAATGCTGATATTCAATATATTAGGAGGTAGGAGGAATTGTCATCTACAGTCAGATATAAGACAACTAAGTCTTGTAGTTTTCAAAAGATTTAGCAGAAAATGAACATGTTACCAGCTTTTGTGGAGTATATACAGCAATATAATCAGCAAGGTTCCCATAGATCAATGCTAGATGCTTATGATCTTTAAGATACAGAGATAAGGCTGACAAGATGGCTTAGAGGACCCATATTTGGTTCCAAAAAGCATATGGTGGTTCATAACGACCTGTGCCTCTACTTCCAGGGGACCCAATGCCCTCCTCTGGACTCTGAGGGTACTGGGTACACATGTAGTACACATATATGCATATAGGCAAAACACTCAAAACATAAAATAAAACAACCTCAAAGAGGTGCTAAGAGGTATACTTTCCAAAGTACCTGTAGTTTGTTTTAGAAGAGCCTGACCATTTTTAATAGCTTGATCTACATTCTTCTTTCTATTAATAATCTCTTCATTTAAAGCCTGAAAGGAAAGAATAGCATTAATTTCAAATCTATGGCACAACAAAGGGAAGAACTCTGAGAGCTTTAAAGGACAGCACCTAAGGAGATGTGTTAGCAGCTCAGTTTAAAGTCAGAGTTGATTTCTATATGTATCTCTTTCATAACTCTGTTAAAGACAAGAAGTGTTTTATAGGCAAGCTCTCTTTTGTGCCAGATGGAAAAGATTTAGGGTAAAATCAGCTTTACCAATCAACAGATATCAAACTTGAACACAGGAAGTTTAGAAATGAATATAACAAAAATGCCCAGTATGTCTACAATAAAGAGACCTCATAAAGCAAACTGAAACATGGCTGGAGAGATGGCTCAGCAGTTAAGAACAGGGACTACTCTTCCAGAGAACCTGAGTTTGAGTCCCACCACCACAAGGCAGCTGGTATCCACGTCCACACAGATCTGACTTGTTTGGCCTCTGCACTGACATGCACATATACACACAGACACATAATTTAAAAAAGATCAAAACAGGCATAATGTATAAGATACAGAATCTCTTGGATTTCAGAAATATTAAGTTACAAGTACATGATGAGATTATAGATACCATTCAGACATATGTGGTTTTGTTACAGAATGCTCTCATCTGCTCAGATGAAAACCTACCAATCCATTGATATAATTACCCAATGTGCAATTGGAATGGACCCTGACTCTAACCTGTATAATCTAGAATCATCAGTTCAGCTTGTAAAATACAAGTATTTATTCATGGAACTATCCAAAAAGAATTAGTACTTGGCAATAACTCAACCATGCACTTACATGTATAAATATACTATGTACACAATAAAGTTGAAGTGTTTGGAATGAAGGGGAAAAAAGAAATGAAAAGAAAAAGAAATGCACATCAGAATGACAAAATAATCCAGTAACATAACTGTAAGAATGAAAACACAAATACCAGGTGGTCGGCATGCTGTTTCTGCAGGACATCCTGTCTGTAATCCTTTACGAACACTGTACTGAGCTTGTCCTCAACCTCAGCCAGCCAATTGAGCACCTCCACCTCATCCTCCCCGAACAATCTAGCATTGAACAGTGCCTGCTCAAGCAGGGATGCTTTCCGACAGCACCGGTCTTGAATTTCACTGTATCGGGCCTGCAATGAGTCTAGCTTTTCTGACATGATGCCCTGTTCTGCCGGACATGTCAGGGAGGAGAGAGACTGCCCAATTGTAACTGCCTGGTGCACATCTGTTGCATGGTTTTCTATTTCTTCCTCTAGAGCCTGGAAATCCAGATGGAAAAAATGAGTAACAAAAAAGTAAATGAAAAGCAAACATGAAACAATGAATAACAAATAACAGAACAAATTAAAATAAAAATTCACCTGTTGCACAGCTAAAACAATATGAAAAGTAACAGAAGCTATTTTGCTCCCCTTTGATGATTACCTCTTAGTCAATGTCTACTTTACTCCAACCCAATGTAACTTTTCCAAGTACTAACACGACCTCTTATCTTAAACTAAAAAGTCCATAAAGCATCTTCTAGAGAATGCTGCAGCTGTCCAGTCTCTACCTCTGGCTCTGTTTCATCTATAGCAGCACCTTCCTACCTTGTGACGAATAATTTGCTGGTGTATTTTGGCAGTTTGAGTGCCAACAGGTTCCGAGTTAGCAAGCTTTTTCTCTGTGACAGATAAGAAGTCAGAAATAGGCTCAGCTGTCTCATGGAATTGTTTAGCCAGAACCAAGATATCTTCCAGCTGTTTTTGCCTACACAAATACATAGAACAAGTTGCTCAGACAGAAAGTCACATTATGAGTCATGCAGTATTAAATTCAGTATAAGAGCAGTTTTTACCAGGCATGATTTAAATGCTCATAGTAAACAGAACACACGTTACTAGGTAGTACTACTTTGCAGTTGTAAAAGTTTTCACAGTATCATTTTCTGTGGACCTTCTCTAAGGTGGGTAGGCTAATTATCCCATGCTTAAATGAAAGCTAACCCTGATGGCTTAAGACAAAGACTTCTCTAATTCCTCATGAGCAGTGGCAGGCTAAGGATGGCAGGAGCTCTTCAAGCACTCTCCATGACATGATGCCCTGTTCTGCCGCACATGTCAGGGAGGACAGGGACTGTCCAATTGTAACTGCCTGTGCACATCTGACACATGTGACCACACTGACACATATCAGAATAGGATGCATCATGTGCACCACCTGAACACACACCACAATGAAGAGGACTTAAAGGAGCCTCAAATCAACTGTTTTTATGTCTTATCCCTGTATGTGAGTTAAGAGAACATGTGAAAACCAAAGTAGTTTGCTCCGGTGAGCAAAAAGTCCCTCCCAAATTGTCACTTAGGCTTCTGACAATTTTAAGCCAAATTTAAGACAAGCACGTGCATACTTTATAGGTCATTTGGAATCTTAAATTCTATCTACTGTCTATGTTAAACTTGGGTTTTAAATACACCATAAATTAAAAAGGTGAGAGGAAGCTGTCTTAGATTAAAAAAACAAAACAAAACCAAACAAAACAGAAATAAGCAACAGACCTGTATGAGCACCAAATTAGTAATGAAAGGTCTTAACGCTGGGTTTCGAGAACAGAGTGAACGATGGCCATCTTAGAAGGCCTGGTACTGCTGGGACATGCTGCTTAGTAGCAGAACTTTTGTCCAGCATAGATGAAGTCCTAAATTCAATCCTTGGTATGAGGGCAGGGGCAGGATTGTGTGATATATTTTAGTAAAACTTAACATTTCCTTTATCCAAGTTACATTTAGCAAGCCTATTTTATTAGAAAATACGTATCTCTTGAATGCCTATACATTAAACAGTATCCTAGCTTAGGATGCAAAAAAAAATCAAGTATCAGTGTAAACTAACAGAAAAGAGGCATGTCAAGTTTCAATTCCAACCATTAAAACACTGTTTATAAAGGAGAAAAATAAACCTCGGGACTGTCAGTTGGCTAGAAGGCCAGGGGTCCGCGTCCATTATTTAGAACAGTGACTCCAAGGCAGCACTGCCACTACTCACATCAAGTATCTCTGATCTCAAAATCTGTGAGCAATTAAAGTTCAGTTCCTGAGAGTGATATATGGATTATCTCTAAACACTTACCACCCATTAGTGACAGCCACTGAATACTCTCCAAAGCAATATATGAACTATCCAGGAGCTTGTAAAACACTTCAGTGACTGTAATCAAATATGGAACAGAACAATCCCAACACGGCTCAAATCCCTTACCTGGCTGCTGCCTTGCTGAGGAGCTCAGTCCATCTACTTTCAAGACTCTCCAGCTGCCCAGTGATCTTCTCTCTATCAGCCAGCTCAGCTGACTGGGCTATTCTGCCTCCTTCTGCTTGAAGCATATCCACTGTGGCCTTTCGATCATCTAGGAGTCGCTGGAGCAACTGTGGCATGTGTGTAAAAAGAAAGGACAGTAACAACAAAGGACCATTTAAAAAATAAACCATGGCTGTCACTATATTATCCTTTGAGTTAAGAGACAAGTACATTTGCTAGGAATGGTGGTGCACACCTTTTGTTCCAATACTTAGGATGCAGAGGCAGGAAGATCTCTGAGTCCAAGGCCAGCCTGGGCTACATAGTGAACTCTAGGTCAGCCATAGAATCTCAGAAAACAACTCATATACGACACTTAACATTATTTCAAATATTGCTGATCTTACAATATGACACATGAACAAGTGTGTAACTTTCTCAGTCTAAGAAACGCCAGAGTAAACCAGTAAAAATCCATTTCCACTTTTCCTCTCAGGAGGACACACATAGGTCAAGCTCTTCTGACTCCTGACTTGCTCCTTAAGCTATAAACAACGTGTTGTCTGTCACTGGCTGCTTCAGTTCACTGTCTCCACGCTCCCACTTACCTTCTGTTCTTGGATCTGTGCTTTCACTACTTTATACTCAGCAGACGGAGGCTTCTGATTGGCTATGAGCTCCTCGGTATCTGTCAACCAGCTGAGCAATGGCTCTAAGGCATCTTGAAATTTCCCACAATGTAACAACGCCTCCTGCAGTTGTGCGATTCTTTGTGCAACCTGTGTCACAGATATGGAGAGCTCAAGTTCAAGGAAGAAGAGAACAGTACTATATTTTAACTACTACTAATACACTTAGTTACAGAGGGCAACAATTAATTGTATTGGCATTTAGTCTCAAGGGCAATCTCAGGTCTAGATGTCTCTTATTTGCCCCTTCCAGTCCCAGCACAAGTGTCACCTGCTCATCAGCTCACCTTTTTATTCAGTGTATTCCATCGAGTATTAATTTCGTCCATGTCATGTTCTAAACCCTGCACGTCACAGTTTTTTCCTGCACTCTGAATTAATCCCTGGCCAAGTCCATTCACCTGCTGCAATTTCACCTGAAGAGGATCCACTTGTTCTTTCTGAAACAGCTGGAGGATTGCAAAGAAAAGCAGCTTTACTTTAAAGGATATTAAATTGTCTACATCACATATAGTAACTGGTCATTCTTGAGAAATTATGACTTAATGAAGAAGAACAAGGAACAAAGGGGAAATGTAAGCACTAGAATAGTGAAGTACCAAGGAGACACGCGAGTTTATGTTTCATTTACATATCTTCTTATGTACCCTCATATGTAACATACACCAAGGGGCAGTTATAACACTACTTAGGTTTTTAACCTAGTGACTCTTTCAAATCAGTTGCTTAATTTTTAATGTTAAAAGCTACAGGGAACAGTGAAGTATTAGTATTAACATATTATAAAATAAATGCAATGTACTTGAATCCTGAAAGGGACAGATGGTATCAAATTACAAGTGCTTAAGTTCTTGGAAAAATACCTTGGAGAATAGCCATTTGACCCCTGACAAGAGGCAGCACACTTTCCTGGCTAGGATGGGTAATTCAGTCAGTCAAAACAAATCAGCAGTGTGAAAAATGCAAAGCTCATAGCTTAATACCCCTGTGGTCATTTAACTTCACTCTGCTTCAGGGCCACAGACCACATGCAACCAATCATCTTGAAACAGTCCCTCCCCTCCCCCCAGTCTACAAGAGGAAATGTGCCTACAACTCTGACACATGTACCAAGTAAGGCATAGGTATATAACATACCTTAAAAGATGAGACCATGGATCATGTCCATAATGAAACAAAAAATTTAAAACGGAATAAGTGTTGTAAACAATGTCCATTTTTATCTACTATAGTACAACATAGACATTTCTAAATTCAAAAGTTAAAATGAAAAAATGGTACTTAGGAAAACTGGTGTAAGCCACCAAGCCTACATAATCTCAGCACTCAAGTGAAGGTTCACAATCATCTTCAATTACATACACAGTTTGAGGCCTCTCTGGAGTACATGAGACCTTACCTCAAAAACAAAAATAAAACAAAGAAATGCTAAAACTTTAGTTTTCACACACATTTGCCAAATGCATAATCTTAAGAGAAAGAATGATATAAACATTTGTCCTTCAGAATTGGTTTCTCTCAATTACTAGAACATACAATTAGCCAATTTTTACCAGCTTTGCTATATTTCTTTTTTGTCCCCTTTTCTTCTATATAAAGATTTTTTTTTTCAGTTTCAGTAAGTTAGGTACATCTATTAAAGCCAGAGGAAGACAGAAAACAAAAGAGGACAAAATAAACCTAAGAGAGAACTGAATGCTGAAGGAAGACTAATTTCATTCTTTAACACACTGTGGTTAGGAATCTAAATTCAAAGGAATGCCTATGGATGGATAGGTCAGTCCATAGAGAGGGAAAAGCCCAGCAAAAACTCAAAAAGGTCATGAAGGAAATCACCAGGACACACCACTTTACATTACAACTTAATCGTATTGTATTTCATTAAGCAACATTCAGCTTCAAGCCAGGCTGTGGTGGCACACGCCTTTAATCCCAGCACTTGGGAAGGCAGTGGCAGGTGGATTTCTGAGTTGAGGGCAGCCTGGTCTACAGAGTGAGTTCCAGGACAGCCAGGGCTACACAGAGAAACCCTGTCTCGAAAAACCCAAAAAACAAAAAACAAACAAACAAAAAAATCAGCTTCAACAAATACAGGGGAAAAAAACCCACAAGTACCACAGAGCTCTATTCTGAAACATTAGAGACCTCAATTTGAAGAAAAACCAAGAGGAGTGAGGATGGGGATAGATAAAGGATTGAAGGTGGTGGGGATTAGAAATGGAGGACAAAGGGGAACTCAGGCCAATCAAATACATCCAAGCTATCTTTTAAAGATTTGTTTTTATTTCTGTGTTTGTGATTACTGGCTGTAGTTACTTTTTGGTAGTAGTGTGTTTTCCATTTGAATCCTGGCTGATCTTTTTTGATGGTTTGTTCTCTTTCTCCTCTTTCTTAACCTCCAGATAGAGAATGTTAGTCCTAAGGCTTTCTTAAAATTTTTTCTTTATTTGACAGAAGATTTACTACGTAGCTTAGGCTAGCCTGGAACTCATGAACCTCTTGCCTTAGTAGGTGCACATCACCATGCCTAGCTATCTCCTTTCTTTTAAGGTCCTTCCTGGGCAATTTAAACTACCACTATAATTATTAACTCTAACAAATGTTTATGACTTAATTTTCTCTTCTAAGCTTCAGGTCCACACATCCAACTGCTTTCCTGCTATCTACACACCAACCACTTACCTTGAACCTAATGGTTCCAAAGAAACAGTACCTCTCATTTTCTCATTCCTTCAAATTTACTTCTTCCTAAATCAAATCCTAACATCTGTTCTTGAAATCAATAATTTACTACTGTCCAGTTTGTACTTAACTATATAAACCAGAATCTATGTCATCCTGGATATATGACACACCTTCACCACAAAAGCCATCAACAGGTCTTAATTTTACTTCCAAAGTATTTTTTGCCTCTATGCAATTGTCTCCAAACCTCCTCTGTCAGTTTATAATGATATATTTACAAGAGCCATTTTTGTGCTTCATGTCTGCCTCCCACATGCTACTGTAAGGCCCACAAGGGCAGGCACCATGCCAGTTCTATTCACTGCAAGAGGCTAGGATCTGGCACAAAGTTGATACTCAGTAATTATTTATTTCTTGAATGAATGACTCCTTGTATAGAAATTGCTTAGGGGAAAGCAAACAAACTCATGACAGATCTGCCTATCAGCTGGACACTCAGACACTGAATTGTTGGGATGTTCCCCTATTTTTGCTTAAAGAGTTCCTTGGCAAATTTTAATTTTACAGAAACTCTACTTCGTAATAAAAGGCTGCCCCTTTTCCTCTGAACTTCTGACTGTAAATAAGATTGAGGGAACTTATAGGCAGGGGTTTAAGTAACTGGGGACTGCTTTTAGTAGCCTGAGATCACAATATAGAAACAATTAAACTGACATTTAGCTTTTTCTAGCCGAGCTCTTGCTATTACTTATTATGCAGTTTATATTTTAAGAAAGAACAGAAATTTTGTATTTTTAGCCAGGTATACACCACATGCATTTGCACATAAGCTCTGAAGCATTTTACTCTAAATCAAATTCCAGGTTATGATCACTTGTTGAGTCCAAAATTTCTCTGCGTAGAAACAGTAAGTTCCTTTGCCTCTAACCCACCCCTAAAAGCCAGGTATGGTGATTCGCACCTACAGTGTCAGCACTCAGGAAGCTGATGCAGGAGGACTGCTATAAGTCCGAGGTCAGTCTGGACTTACACAGTGAATTCCAGACCAACCAGAATAGGACCCTGTCTCAACACCCACATATGCCAAAAATACTGTCTAAATATATAAAAATTGGAATTTATACAACCTTGGAAAAAACACTTTTCCTTTCCCTGCAGTGCTACAAATGGACCCTGGACTTGTGCAACCAGGCAAGAACTCTACCAATCAGACATGTCCACCTCTGAAAAACATCTTTTAAAAATCCAACTAATTATTTCAGTAATATGTCTTTCCCTGTCCCCTCCCCATCCTCACTTACAGCTTAGGCTGCCCCATTTTATAAAGCCCAGGCTAACCTCAAGTATCCCCCAGCTCACCCTTGTGACCCAAGTGCTCAGATTGTAGATATTCATTATGACTCCTGGGTTCAATAAATATTTCCAAAATAGCAGGATATGGGTGGTGTATACCTTTAATCCCAGAACTTTAATTCCAAAGCCAGAGGCAGGGAAATCTCTGTGACTAGCCTCTACATAGAGAGTTCCAGGGCAATCAGGACTACACAGTGGCACTCTACTTAAAATAACACCACTTCCAAGAATGACAACTTTTCAAAGGTGGGATGGCACAATTTCCTTCTCCTGTCATTTTACGAGAAATAAAACTTCATAAGCAAGGATCTCCTATACCTGGAGGGTCCTTGGAGGATTACATATCCCAGAGACAGACCAGTATTGAGGATTTCTCTAAATTCCTCTATATGCAGATCAGATTAGTTCTTTTTTTTTATATTTAATCACTTTTTACTGACTGCTGCTGTGGGCTGTATACAAGAAGTATTTCATATTTCAAGAATGCCTGCACAAGGAATTATTCTGTCACTGGCCTACTGTTCTAACTTGAGGGGTAACTGCAAATTCCGTTATCAATTCCACATCCCATAAAACCCAGGTAACAAATTCTAACTTGGCAAGAAGCTACCTAACAAGATAACTGTTGAGCCCAAGAGGGAGCTACCATCATTCAGCTAAGCAGGAGGATTTGCAGCAAAGCTGGCAGCTTAGGGGGCACAATCAAAATAATTTGTTGTATGTCTAGTTGGTATTCTAAGAGGTTAAGTTTGCTATGGAAGGCTGTGTGATGAGGAAGATGAGAGGACCCACCTTATGTAGTTCCCAGTGATATTATAGAAAACTGATCTTCACTGGTCCATTAATAATGCAATTGTGAGGAAGAACTCTTCTGGGACCTGGGGATTGGGAAAACCCAAACAACCTCCTCACTCAACTACTTAAAGCAGTGGAACACTGCTTCAATTATTCTCTTCCACATTCTGTTGTCTAAGAATTTTAGAGAGCTGGGTATAATTAATCCCAGCACTTAGCGGCAGAGTCAAGAGAATTTAGAGCTTGAAAGTTAGCCTGGACCATAAAGCAAGACTTTGTAGCAAAACAAAACAAATACCTCCAAGTTAAAAGACCCAAGAGGATACCGTTGTACATGCTCTCATTTTATAGATTCAGAAACAAAAGTGTAGAAAAGGAAAGTGACTTAAGAACATAAAAGCAATTTTGCAAGATGACTATAATTGCACACTGAGTTTTCCCTGAGTATGCCTATGGCTTTAAGAAACGCACATTCTTCTGGCAGGTGTTGATGCAGTGGCTGCAAATGCCTTTAATCTAGCACTCAGGAGGTAGAAGCAGGAAGATCTCTGTGAGTTTGAGGCCAGCCTAGGCTACAGAGTTAAGTGCCAGGATAGCCAGAGCTACATAGTGAAACCCAGTCTTGAAAAAGCAAACAAAACCCCAAGCCAACACCCTCCACCCCCACACATTTGTATGTTTACATTGCTTCCGCCTAAGCTACTTCTGTGATATCTGCAAATCTGTTTACAGGATGAAGGGAGATGGTCAGTGGCTGAAATCTCGTTTGCGATAACATAAACACACTGTCACTTTATCCTTACAATCCTCTCCGGGTTCTGCCTCACCCAGTGAGGAATCTGAGTTCCCAGAGTAGCTTGAAATACTCAGGTCTCACTCAAAGCTCAGGATAACTTTACCTAACTGCACATGACTAAAAACATAAACTCTCTGGATTTTAGGAAACAGGCCTACTTCTTTTCTTTTTCTTTTGTTTTTCTTTTCTTTTCCTCTTTCTCTTTCTTTCAGAGGAATAACACTTTCCTGATAAAAAGCTTTTTAAAATTTAAACCATCTATTTACAAATGTGTTACTTTTTTGGCTTCTAACTTATGTAAATAAAAAATAAAACTTTACAGAGAAAACTAAGACACTTTCCCCTCTAAACTCAATAGAAAAATCTAGAAACAACAAGCCCAGGGGCACAGTATTAACAAAAGATAGGAGGACCTATGCCACCACTTGTTAACACCAAGGGAGAGAACTTGCAATTCTCACTTTATGCTCTAGGCCTTTCCAGCCAGTGAAATGAGCAACAATTACCTCATGTGAATTTAATCCATCAGTTGTAGCCAGAGGCACTTTCCCATGTAGCATTGTGCCAGGCACCTCTTTTATTCCAAATGCTGAAGAATCAAGGCCTTCCTTGATCCACATTCCAGGAGAGGAAGCATTCTCAACAACAGGAGTTTCTTCTGAAATGGGCACTGAATCAGTGTGGGTAGTTCCTTCCAGGAAGGGTCCATCAGGAGAGAAAATTTCCTTAGCAGGCACTGCAGTAGCTGAAGTGGCAGACCATTCTGGGATGAACATACTAACCACTTGAGTATCAGGCTTCTCTGGGGTAAGTTCTTCGAGGGCTGGGGCAGGAGACTCCTCTGGTGTAGGCCCTGCAGAAGGAGGCGTGTTAGACTCCTCTGCAATAGACATTGGAACTGTTGGAGTATCTGGCTCCTCTGAGGTGGGCTCTGCAGGAGTCAGTATGGCAGGTTCCTCTGGGAAGAACACTTGAGCAGCCTGAGTGTCAGGTTCCTCTGAGGTAACATCTTCATCTATGATGGGCACTGTAACAGTCTCCACTGGAGGCACTGCACCAGTTGTGGCTGCAACCTGTTCTGGGGCTGATAATGCAGTAGCCGTCACATTCTCCATTAAGATAACCACTGAAGCTACTGGGATATCCTCCTCTGGGATGGGCACTATTGGAGTAATTACAGCAGTTCCCTCTGAGGCAGAGGCTTTGGCAGCAGGCCCCTCCAAGGCAGTGAATGCTGTAGCTGGGATATCTTCTCCTGGCATGGGTGCTACGGCATTCGGGGCATCTTCTACCAAGGGCACTACAGCAGCTGGGGCAGGCCTCTGTTGGCTGGATATCCATTCTTCTAAGCCTGGTACAGTGTTACTGGCTTTGGTGATTTGTTCCTCTGGAAAGATGTTCAGGGTTGAATCTAAATCTCTCAATTCTATCTCTCCTTCCTGTGATAAAGCCATACTCAGCTGAGGTTCTCTATCACTCATGGTTTCAGCTCTAGCTTTACTGAGTCTCAGTTCTCCAGCCAGCAGGTGCAGACTCAGAACCTCTGACTCAGAAGACCTCCTCTGGAAGTCTGTAAGAAACTGTGCTGGAGCTCCACTCCCTAAAAGCTTCCCTTGACAATCCGGCTCTTTTGTTTCACCATCCTTATCACAAACTTTCTCCAAGGACAATTCACAAGGGTCGACATTTCCCAAAGATGCCAGATTGTTATTTTCTTGACTAATTAGAGCTCCCTTTCCACTTTCTAACTGAATTTCATCAGTTAATAAATTTGAATCAGATGAGAACACCTCTACTTCAGGTCCTGAGGTAACATCTTGTTCATAGTTAAAAGCAAAACTGAGAGAGATCCTTTCCATATACTCCTCTACATTTCCCTCAGTTTGAGTGCAGTCTACCTGGGACAAATTGCCATTTTCTTTGGCTAGCTCAGAAGCAATAAAGACTGGCAGGTTTTCTTCACAAGAGGCTCTGAGATTAGAGTTGAGCAATCCTCCTGTGTCCAGCTCTCCAAGAGGCTCCAGATCAGCCAGAGGCTTAAATTCTCCACCAATCTTGGGGCTAAAAGGCACTTTATCACACTCTTTGCTAATAGTGGAGGTATCCCTCCCGCTATCAGGGTGAGCACTAAGTTCAACAGCTTTAGGCACCTGAGAAGAATCCAGGGCATTGCAATGTTCACCATCTAATCCAGTGTCAAGGTCCTTTATCCTCACACTTAGAAAACCAACATGCTGTTCCTGTTCTAAGGCAGCTCCTGGAAAATGACTAATTAAAAGCGAATCTTCTGCATCCTGGGTTGGGGCCAGCCCTTCAGAAGAGGCCTGACTCAGCAGCTCAGCTGAAGAAGTTACTCCTTCTTCACATAAACATTCCTTTTCAAGTTCAAGAAACATTTGCACAGAATCTGTGTCAGAGAGCTGCTCTTCTTCAGCAGGGCACTGGAGCCCTGAAGTCGGACCCTCTAGCCCCTGAGCAGGTCTGTTTTTCATCTCACTGATAACATCATCACCTGTAGGCACACAGGTAGAGTCAGGGGGAGTACCCTCGGGAACAGATGCAGGCTGATCCTTAGTTGGCTGCAGGTCAACAGAGCAGCACATCTGATGAAGAGCTAGATGGTCAGAAGTTCCAAAGACAGCCACACAATCAGATCCGTCCTCTACCACAGCTACTGAGTTTGCTTGGTCACTTTCTTCAAGAGGATCTGCTATGGCAGTCTCCTCATTTGTAACTACAAGATTCTTTCTTTTCTCAGACAATCTCTCTTCCTCCCACTCCTCCTCTGCCTCCATCATGATCCATCGCTCATCCTCCTCAAATTTTAACTCAGACTCAGTTTTTTCTCTCAGGCTAGGTGTTACAAGCATATGGAATTCTGGATCCAACAGCTCTTCACTCAGGCAAGGAGAGAGAGGTGGTAGTTCCACAGCGCAGGCAGTGTCCCCAAGGGGGTGCTGCTTCTCTTTCTCACTGAAGCCTCCCTTGGAGGAACATTTCATGGCCCTGGGCCAGGTTGCACTTGAGAATCTGTGCTCCTGCATTTCATCTGTGTTACCACTTGCTGCTGCAGCTTCTGAGTTTAGAGGCTGGAATTCGTGGGGAGAACTCTCACTGTGTTGTTGGAATTTGAAGTCCTGGCAGTCTCTCAAATTTTTTACATTTTGCACTTCTGGAATATCTACAGATTTGGACATGTGTTCCAAAGTAACGAACTCAGACTGAGGTTCCCTGTTGTCAAAGTGACCAGAACTTTCTGTCAATGCAGAACTGGATTCTTTTTTCTCTTGCAAGGAAGGGTTTGAAGCACCGGCTTCTGAGACCTCACTGAGAGAAGCCTCCATCCTTTCTGCAAATTCTGGGAAGTTGGGTGGCATGAAGGACTTCCACGACCTCCTGTTAACATTATCTTTGCGCTCTGCATTTGGCCGACGTCTGGGTGGCACGGGTGCTGACTTCTGCACATCACTGCTTAGCTTTAATGCATCAAATATTATCCTCTCATCCAGCTTCTTGCTCTCTGGCACTCTAGATTCAAAAACATTAGATGATGTGCCTAATGTACCATTGCTGGATATGGTACTTCCTTCCATCTTCTCCATGGTGCTTTTTGATGTCTGATTAAGTTTTGACCCCTGGTCAATCTGTTCATTTATCCTCATTGTATCGTATATAGACCGCTGTGGAACATAGCAATCTTCTATATAGCCATCCTCATCTTCCCCTTTTCCCAGGCAGGTGGGGTTCCGTCTTAAACAGTCTGGCCTGCTAAGTGGCTTACCCATACTTTTTCAATAAAGATAAACCATCAATCTTTCAAAAGTTTTTTTCCCACAGGTTCTCTCAAAATACATTCTACATGAATTGTAAGTCCTCTTACATGTTTATACTACAAACCACCAATTGCATCTGCCTTCCAGAAAGATCTGGAAGGTCCCAATTTGAAACCATTTTGGGGAAACCCTAAGACGACAAACAGGTTTTTCCTCACAGACTAGCAGCCTCATAACTGCAGACAGACAAATGATATACTTAATCAACAAGCATAAAATAATTACTTGTATGGCTTCTGGTTTTACTTTTCTAAAGCCCTTTCAAATTCAGTCAGCAAAAAAAATCATTTGATATTGACAAGTCTTATTCAATATCTAGTTATACTGGATTCTCACCGAAGCTGAGTTGGAAGCAGAAAATTTATATCAACTATGTCCTTTAATAACAATGGCACACCCTCTTTAGCTTTCAAGTATGGTCCAAGCTCCTAAGAATTCCTTTCATTTTATCCTGTGTTCAGCCCTGAAGAGTCCAGCTGGTCTGAATTAGCCATTCGTTCTCTCTAGTTGGGGTGTTTGCATTTGAACAGGGCGGGTCAGCGGATATTCCTGCAACTTTAAACACAGGAAGTCCTTCATTCGGGGCCAGCTTGGGGCTTCCTGTCTCCAAAACATCATGGCATTGTTGTGGCTTCCAAGCCAACACTGAATCGTGGCCGCAAAACAAGGCGACTGGAGGCCCGCGCCGGGCCTTTCAGAAGGCGGGCAGGCTGCGGCAGCGGCCAAGAGGCAGTCTGAAGGACCCACTTAGCACCGCCCGCAAACCCGCGCCATGCCTCGCGCCCCGGAGGGCCAGGGTCGCCTCACCGCAACCTTGCAGGTGGCTCCCGGCGGGCCGGCCTTGGATCTAGCGCTCAGGAAGTTAGTTTGTCCCTCCGGCGGCAGAAAGTCCCGTGTCCTGTGGGCGCCGCCTCCCTGGCCTCTGCAGGTCGCGGGCCCCCGGCCGCCGCGTCGTGGGCTGCATGACAAGCAGTCGCCTCTTTTCTCCACCACGCCGCCGGCCCTGCAGCCGTTCTCCCCGCCCGCAGCTGTCACGGTCCCGGCATGCAAACTTCTGGCCGGGAACAAAAGGCTCCGCTCCGGCCGCACGAGGGGGGCGAGCCCGCCTCTCTCACGCCGCGCGGCCCGCTCACACGCCGCGGGCTGGAAGTGCTCGGGTGGCGGGCGGATCTCCTCCCCCTTCCAGCCCCGCCACAGCCGCCGCCCCGCCCGGGCAGCCCCCTTGGAAGCCCGGGAGCGCGCCGCGGGGACAGCTAGGGAGGAGGATGGGGGCGGGGCCTACAGGGAGCCCCGCCGGGAGGGGAGGGGGCGGGGGCAAGGATTGGAGACCAAGGCGGCGAGGGAGGGGCTTCCCGGGGCCAGGGACTCCAGCTCATCCCGCACCCCTTCTAGCTCACTCCCTCCACACCCGCGGGAGTAGTAGTGTCCCCGCCCGCGAGGGTGAGAGGAGAGGAGCCGTCCTGGTCACGCCGGGCAAATCCCCTGACAAAGGAAAGCCCCGCCCTCATAGCGCTGGCCCTGCCCCTCCGCCCCCGCTTCTTTCCAACCCGCGGGTTGCGAGAACTGCCCAAGGGCGAACCCAGAAGGGGCGCCCCCGCCTCCCCCACTACCAGCCGGTTGTGGTTAGGGCTACTCCGGGCCCCATCTGTCAGTAGAGACGTACGGGCTGAGGTGGGCGGTCTGCACTATCCTAGGCTCCAGCTCTGCCACCAACGACTGTCCCTGTATTTTTCCAATGTCACCTCTGGCGCTGACCAAAGAACAGGCTAGCCTGAAACACAGTCTTTTCTTGGTATACCAAAGAATTAAGTTAGACTCAGGATAAGTTATTGGATAAACTTTAGGCACAGTTTCCCTTCTCAAGTATGTCAGATCTTGGCCCATTATGCCACATGAACTTCTCTACTCAGACTTCAGCGGTCTTAATGACCTGAAAATGAGGTACGGGTTGCACGAACAGCCTATGCCCAACACCTAGATTGGTTGTATCTGCTGCATGCACATCCAAGGAACCCTGACCTTCGGAGGGGCTAGATGAAAAAGCACGAGTCCATATTTCAAGTCTCAAGAAAGAAAATATTAGAGAAACGAGTTACACAATCCCGCAACACTACCTTCTGGATTGTAGAAAAGCTACCTAGAGCCGGGCGGTGGTGGCGCACGCCTGTAATCCTAGCACTCTGGGAGGCAGAGGCAGGCGGATTTCTGAGTTCGAGGCCAGCCTGGTCTACAGAGTGAGTTCCAGGACAGCCAGGGCTATACAGAGAAACCCTGTTTGGAAAGGGCAACCCAGAAGACTGTCTGCCAGAGGTAGCTTACAGCTCTTTATCCCTCGGATTTTATGAAGATGAAAAAGGTCAATTAAAATGTACAAAGTCCTGTTGGCACAAGTGATTACTATAGATGGTAAAACTTATGAGAAAGTTATTTCTACTCTCCACACAAACAGTAAATAAAACCAGACACTGGTGTGTGGAGATCTGGCAGTGAGGCTTGGAGGTAAGCCTTAGACTTACTTGAGGAGCCAGAAACTCCTTGGCAAAAAATGAGGTACAGGCTGAAGCCCATGATCAGATTAGTCAAGTGAAAGACAACTTGGCAAAATGTTTTACACTTCATTTCTCAGTCCTAAAGAAGCTGATCAATTCTACCCACTCAAGTACAAAGACTTTCCATCTGTAAACAGAAGAGAATACTGAAACATTGTACATTGTATTCTTATTCTAGCTACCCTATTCTTTAAAGCTAAAACTTCAAAAAGCTGCCTAGAATCCTGTGACCTCCTGGTGCAATAGTGAAAGACACTAGAACACTCTTCTACGAACACAGAGTGAAAAGAATCAAGACTACCTGATGGAGAGCAAGTTGCAGGGGATGTGATCAACATTAAAATCTGAGGAGCTGGGACGTGGGAGGAAGAAAATTTGTGCTGAATGTCTCCTTAAACTGGCACACCAAGATCCAAGGGCAGATTTCAAACCATCAGTTTTCTCACTGCTATTCAAAGAATAAGGTGTTCCCTAAAAGGGTGACTTTTCCTGATCCCAAAGGAATGTTAGCAGAAATTTAAGCAGCCATGAGGCATAGCAATCTCAGGAAACAGATTCACAAATCTTGAAGTTTATTCAAGGTGTTTTAAAGTCCCTTCAACCCCTGACACACTGTGATCCTAAGAGCAAATCAATTTACAGACCGGATACTTCACAATTCATGGAATCCAGATTTTAAGTTTGTTGTAATTATTCAATGCAACTGGAAAACCCCACAGAGGACAGGATTAATTTCACTTGCAAGTCTTCCCAGCCAAATATATTCACCAAGTGTTCAGATATCATAACAGACTCTTTAGCATGCCAGGGCCCCTCTGGTTAGAAGAATCTGAGGAATTCTGGCTCTGGAGTTACGGGTGGGTGGTTATTCTATTATAAAGAATGGTCTCCATGTGGAATCACAACCTTCACAGACAATTTTTTTTCCCATTTCCTCATCATGTCAGGTGCCAATCAGGTTAGTCTTTTCCTAATTATCCCCTTCCCACACTTATCCCCCCTGGTTTACTCTTCTCATCAATGTCAGATAAATAAATGGAACAATCTAGCATCTGAGGTTAAGGCTAAGGCTGAAACTACTTATCACTTTTAGCCACATGATGTTTAATTAAAGTGCTAAAATACAACATAGAAACTTCCTAAAAGTTTAAACAGAGCCTCTAGAAAAGATTCCATGGAGCATGCTGGCCTCAGTCCTCTCATGCAAGAAGCAGAAATCTCTGAGTTTGAGGCCATCCTGGTCTACATTGAGGACCTCCCTATCCTAGACAAACAGACAGACCCCCCACACACCATAGACTCATGCCATCTACCTACCCCTTCAAAAATAAAAACAAGCAGGAAGCTTCCTGGTTTTATTCTTTTTTATCGTTGGTGTGTATTGAATCTAAGCAAGGAGAGAAAGCACAAGGTCTCTTTTCCTTATGTCTTCTTTTTTAATCTGTCCATGAGTTTCTCTTTAGTTTTGGAATTCTGCCAGTAGCCATCTCAGTGACTGATGTAAATACCTGATTTGGTTTTCTCTTGCTGCCCTGATAACTATAACAAAAAAAAGCATCTGTACATCTCACATGCCCCATTAAACTTTTTAAGGAACAAACAAACACAGGGAACTTCAGAGTACCTCTTCTGATGCTTTCTCTACCCTGAAACCACAAATGGCTGTGTTCAAGCAACATTTCAAATTAGCTTTCAGTTAGTTGATTATAGAGCTCAAAGAATTCCCTACACATTTTGAAATTCCTAAGAACAGAATTTGGTGTCAGATTTTCCTTCAGTGAACCTAGAAGACAGCATTGTTGACCTGTCTAGCTCCTTCTTGCTGTCTTCCTAGTTAGAGTGAGCTGGGTGGAGTCCTCTTACATGCTCATGCCAGCCCCTTTCAAGTTTGGATATAGTACTGCTTTTTGTCTGCCCAAGAATTAAACTGCCAGCCTAGGACAATCTAGAGACACCCCACCTCACCCCCCTTACCACACTTCAGTAAGTAATGCGCCTTTTCATCCACCTGACAGGTGCTCGCTCGCTCTCTCTTTCTCTCAGGGGATTCACTGAAAAGAAGTGGATACAGGGGAATGGCTGGATCTTTGGTTTTAGCATATTTAGACTTCACAATTCTTATTCAGAGGCAAGTGGCAACTCCACAGTGTGCAGTGATGCCCAAAGACTGTACCTGTTGGGCATCAGGGACAACAATGCTTTGGTTTTGTTATTATAAAGATAGCTACTGAGGGGCACACAGACCAGCAGAGGACAGTGTGAAATTTGTCTTAATGGGAAACAAAGGCATTTGAAGGTCTTTGAGTCCTTGTATATTCCTGAACTTTCCACATATTAGAGAGGAACTCTCATAACCATTGAAAACCCTTTGCTGCTTGTAGACTTTCCAAAAGACAGTGTTTGAGTCTTTGTTTAGATTAATGATTAGTTAACAAAACAGAGAAGACAACAAAAGCAGGGAGGTTTTACAAGTTAGAAAAGACCTGGCAGAAGGCAAGAGACAAGAAGGTAAGAGAAATCAGAGAAGGCTTCAGGGAGGGGGGCATTTGTTCATTAGGATTTTGTTTGTTTGTTTGTATATAGGCAGGGTCTCATGTAGTCCAGGTTTGACTAGCTACGTAGCTAAGGATGACCTTCAATTTCTGTTCCTTTTACCTTCACTTCTTGAGAATGTGGAACTTAATATCACTTTACCTGGTGTTTGTGGTGCTAGGGATAAAACCCAGAACCTTGTGCATGCTATACAAGCATTTTACCAACTGAGCTACATTCCCAGCTCATGAAATTGGGATTTAGAGACACAGAATGGTAAAAAAAAACAAGTTATTTCAAGTGAGGTGTTAGAGACACAACATTTTGTTCTTGAGCTAAGTGTTTGCTATGTTAATCCTAGGCTGCTTCTTTCTATTGACAATCCTCCTGCCTCACCTTTTAAGTGCTGGGATTACAGTATGTTCTACCATGTCCAGCAAAAACAACATTCCCAAAGAAGCACATTTTAATTCAACACGGCATAAACAAAGATTTTGTGGAAGGAAAAAAAATATTAGAATGGTAAGAAGCTCAAGTCCAGAAGCCAAGTCAAGGACTTGATTGTAAGTCAGGTAGAGTGGCTCATGGATGCAATGCTAACATTCAAGAAGTTGAGACAGGAGGATTAAGATAATTTGAGACTAGGCTAGGCTACAGAATAAGACCTTGCTGAAAGAAAAGAAAAGAAAAAAGAAAAGAAGTTAGTTATTAGAAATTGTGTGGAGGCCCCAGTGCTCACTCTGTTGACATCTAACTTTTTTTGTGTCACTTGGAACTCTAAATCCTTAACTTTTGAACCTAAAAGTGGTAAATATACTTGTCTTCAAAAAAAAGAAAAGAAAAGAAATGAAACAAAATTAGTACAAACAAGGACAAATGAGGTAAAAGGATGGTGAAAAAAAAAAAACCCTGGAGTCAGATTTGGACTCGCTAATTGGGTTGAAAGTAGAGGCTAGAGAGAAATTAAAGATAATGCTATACTATTACTCTGGGGTTACCAAGGGCATGGTAGAAGTTACAAAACAGTAGGGGGAAGATATTTGATTCATTCCATTTAGAGTATTCAAAGACAACACGTGTGGGGCTGTCTAGAAAGGTGCCTCACATAAGAGATTCCACTTTGGGGTAGAGATATAGAAGCCCTTCACCATGGAACAGTGTGGAGACAGCTGGCTATCTCAGCATGACTGAATGGAAAGAGAGGAGAGAGGAGAGGACAGATGACAGAACTTCTAAAGCCACACATAGGAGGTAAGAAAGCAAACCCAGAAGAAGTAGATCATCCCAGAAGAGATGGGGAGAGAACAATGCCAAGAAAGTAAGCGGGTGCCAGGCATGGGAGCAGACACCTGAAATCTTAGGACTTGGAAGGGTGAGGCAAGAGAACCAAGCGCTCAAGGCTGGCCTTGACCTGAAGTTTCTCCTGTTTGTGGAGGTGTGTGCATGGAGATATGCACACGGGCACATGGGAGCCAAAGATCAATGCCTTTCTCTATTTCATTCTAACTTATTTTTTAAGACAGGGTTTCTCACTAAACCTGGAGTTTATGCACTATAGTAGTCTGGCAGGCCAATGAGCTCTACTTGTCTCTAACTGCCCTTCACCCATACCATCTCTGGGGTTAGAGATGCAGGCCACAGTGTCTGATTTCTTTTATATGAGTTTTGGGAATCTGAACTCAGGTTCTTATGTTTGTATGGTAGGTTATTTACTGACTAAGTCATCTCTTCGGTCCCTAAAATCAAGTTTTTAAGAAAGAAGACAATGAACTGGACAATGTCACCAGACTAGTCAAGTAGGGAGTCAATGAATACTTCTAGGGAAACAGTCTCAGCAGTGATGGATGCTAAGTTAGACAGCAGAGGTTAAGGATAATGGGTGTGTGGAAGGATCTGCCATCCTTCAAGATTCTCTTCTTTTGGCTCCACAGCACAGGGCTATCATGATGTCTCTTTTCCAGGCAGTGTTCTTTTGTTTCCTTGAGATCCCCACCCTACATCTGTACTACTGAAGTCACTATATCACCATATATATAATTTGTTTATTTTATATATGTAAGTACACTGTCACTGTCTTCAGAGACACCAGAAGAGGGCATTGGATTCCATTACAGATGGTTGTGATTCACTATGTGGTTGGCAGGAATTGAACTCAGGACCTCTGGAAGAGCAGTCAGTGTTCTTAAACCCTGAGTCATCTCTCCAGCACCCTGAAGTCATATTTTTAAAAAATGATTTAGGGACAGGAAGTAGTGGCTCACACCTTTAATCTCAGCACTTGGGAAGCAGAGGCAGGTAGATGTCTGAGTTGGAGGCTAGCCTGGTCTACAGAGTGTGTTCCAGGATAGCCAGGGCTATACAGAGAAACTCTATCTCAAAAAACAAAATAAAATTATTTATTAGTTGTGTGTGATAGTGCATGCCTGTAATCCCAGAACTCAGGAAGCAGAGGCAGGTAGATCTCTGAGTTCCAGGACGTCCTGGTCTACAGAGTGAGTGCCAGGACAGCCAGGAATACAGAGAAACCATATGTGTGCATAACTGGTGCCTGTGGAAGTCAGAAGACGGTAACAGATCACCTAGAACTGATCATGTACATGAATTAACATGTGGGTACTGGAACTGAACCTGGGTCCTCTGCATGAACAAAAAATGATCTTGAGTGCTGAGCCATCTCTCTAGTCCCCTGAGGTTGTACTGATTTTCTTTTCGTTTTTAAACAATGCTGAAGATTGAAGCAGGACCTTACATATAAGTAGGCTCATGTCTTATGACTGAGCTATACTTCTTGCTCAAAGTTGTATTTTTAATTCTTTTTATTTGTTAAATAAAAACTTATTGGGACCTACTTTGCCCCAGACTAGCTAGGAACTAAGATATCTTAATGAGACATGGTCAGGTACCTATATCCTAGTAGATGAGATAGACGCTCACTTTAGCTATAGAAAGACGCAGAACAAAAAGCAAACTGAGCTATAAACCCGAGTCAGGGGGTTCTGAACTAGCCTGGAAGTTCAGGGGAAGCTTTGCTGAGAACATCTCAGGATAGCTTTCCCTGGGATTGAACAGTCGTTTTTGGTTTCAAGGTAGCATGACTATCACTATCACTAAGTTGCTTTTATGGGCCAGATCATTAAACAATCTTACTGCAGGTGTTGCCTCTCAAATATGAGACAGTCAGGTAGAACAATACTGAGATTCGTAAAGCACTTCTTTGATTTTGTCTGGTGTCTGTGGGAATCATACATAGGGTCATGTGCACACTTGTAATGTGCTACCATTGAGTTCCATCCCTAGTCCCTACTCAAGTAATCCTCATCACTGATCTCTTAACAGAGACACAGTTCAGGTTTGAGGTTCAAGAACTAGATCAAGGGGCCTGCCAGATGGCTCAGTGGATAAAGGTGCTTGTCACCAAGGACGAAAACTTGAGAACAATTTCTGGAACCTGAATGGTGGAAGGAAAGAACCAACTCTCACAGGTTGTCTGACCTCTACAAGTACCAGTCTGCCTCTCTTTTTCTGCATCCCTTCTCTTTGGAGAGAGGGGTGGGGGGGGGGGGCGTGCAGGAAGGCAGAAAGGAAAGAAGGAAAGAAGGAAGGAAGGAAGGAAGGAAGACAGGAACCAAAAATAGCTCTTTTGGAAATTGACTGTAAAATGAGAGATCTTAGATAGTTTGTTTGAATGACACATGAATTCAAGTAGATCAACCTTCCTTTAGTTCCTTAAATTCACACCTTCTTCTTTTGGATCATATATGCACATATTAGACCATATTAGAAACTTCTATTTACTAAAACCATAAATAAAGATTTCTTGCAAAAACATCAGTCTAGGTTGAGACTGCAGAGAGTTGAATTATATCTTTTTAAAAGCTGATTGTCTCTAAAACAAAGCTGGTGGTTTTTCCTTTTACACTTTGATGTTTTAATTAAAGGCTGCTTAATATTAAGACTTCTCTCTTAGAGACGCTGATTTAGTAGCTGCCATTCACTGTATGGCAACAGAGGAAGATAATGTGGTGTATGATGAAAGCTAAAGTTAATTAGGCCAAGGACTCTGAGGTCCTGAAAGCTGAGCTGATGATCAACTGAGTGGCAAGGGAGTCCCCGAGTTGGTAATGTGCTCTGGCCAATCTGACTAATGATTTGGAAATAATATTGACTTATAGAGCACAAAAGCGAAAGTCAAAATGGCCTTAGAAAACTTGCTGGTGCCGGGCAGTGGTGGCTCAAGCCTGTAATCCCAGCACTCTGGGAGGCAGAGGCAGGCGGATTTCTGAGTTCAAGGCCAGCCTGGTCTACAGAGTGAGTTCCAGGACAGCCAGAGCTATACAGAGAAACCCTGTCTCAGAAAAAAGAAAAGAAAAGAAAACTTGCTGGCTATGAACTTCTACATAAATAAATAAATGAGTGTGTGTGAGTGTGTGTGTTAAAAGTTGTATCAATGTACCATGGCCTAAATGTTCAACTTTCTGAGTTATTGCTGCTCTACAGCTATACGTAGTTCCCACAAAAACTGTTCATGAAGCCTGCTTATTCATCAGCTAGTTTCATTAGCACCATAGACTAATTTTTCTTTTCAATCTCTTTCTCTCCTTCTCCCTTTTCCTCTAAAGACAAAGGGCTGGGCTGGAGATGACTGAGAGACTGAGAGCACTGACTGCTCTTCCAGAGGTCCTGAGTTCAGTTCTCAGCAACCACACGGTGACTGACAACCATCTGTAATGAGATCTGGTGCCCTCTTCTGGTGTGCAGGCATATATGTAGGCAGAATACTGTATAATAAACAAATAAATCTTAAAAAAAAAAAAAAAGAGCTAATAAAATCTAATGTTTGGCTTTCTGCCAAATGTAGAAAATGACCATTTCTAGACATAGAGAAGCAAATCTGTTTGTTTTTGTCTTTAAATTCAGTGCAGCCCAGGCTCACCTTGACCTCAGCTTCCTACCATGCCTCTGAATTTCTGATCATCTTGCCCCCACCTCCCAAGTGTTACGATTACAAGTATGTGTCACCAGGCTCAGTTTAGGCTGAGCTAGAGGGTGAACATAAGGTTTCGTGTATGCTAGGCAAGTCACTAAACAAACCCCCCAGCTACTGAGCAACTTCTTCATAAAAAGATTCACACTAGTCTGCTTGACATGGTGCCTCATACTTGGAATTCCAGGCCCCACAGGATAAAGAGGGCTATGTGGAATCTCTTTTAAAAAAAAGAAAAAGAGTTGGGGATAGAAGATGGCTCAAATGAATCCCAAGATCAGCATGGAAGAAGGAGAGAACTAATTACTGCAAGATGTCCTCCACAAGAACACTGTGGCTCATGTGAATCCACATAGAGCCACATAAAATAAATAGAATTTAAAACAAGGAGAGGCAGGTGTGATAGGATGCATATTTCTTCCTAGTACCATTGAGGCAAAGACAGGAAACCTGGTTTGAAGGCAACCTGGTTTACTTAGTTTCAGGACAGTCAGTGTGACCCAGTAAGACCCTTTCTAAAAGATTTCACAATATTCTAATATGTATTTCTGGGTAAACTCTTTTCCTCTTTAGGCCCTTCCTTCCTTCTTCCCTCTCTCCCTCCCTTCCTTCCTTTTTTTGAGACAGAACAATCTCTCTCTCTCTCTCTCTCTCTCTCTCTCTCTCTCTCTCTCTCTCTCTCTCTAGCTCTGGCTGTCTTAGAACTCTCTATGTAGAACAAGCTTGGCCTTGAACTTACAGAAAGTCACCTGCCTCTGCCTTGCAAGTGCCGAGATTAAAGACCTGTACTACCATGTCCAGAAAAACTGCTTTTAAAATTGGATATTAATATTAGCCTAATTTTTTCTATAAAATTTCATTCTCCTCAGATCTTCAAAAGAATACTTTGTTGTTTGCATTTTATTACCAAAGGAATTTTCTTCAAGGTCACTCAGCTTGTAAATGATAACAGAATTTAAAATTACATACTTCTAACTCGAATGTGGATACACCACCCCTCACACACACACCCCACTATACAGAACTAAATGAACTAATCAATCATACAAAGATAAAGACTATAAAGTGATTGGTAACTACACAAGACTTTGAGAATCTGGCTTTCTTAACGTGTATATGGAATAGCATTTTTTTACCTTATTTTTGCTGTTTTGTTAGTACTGAAATGAGATAATATGCTCTTAACACATGCTAACCAGTAGAAAAGAAAGGAAGCAAGACTAAGACTATAATAAGATGTAAAGGACTCAAGTCTTGCAGAGCAGACAGCATTTGGTTGTGTGTGTTTTGAGACATAGTCTCATATATAGCCCATACTAGCCACAAACTCACAGTTCTCTTTCCTCAGCATCCTGAGGCACAGGCGACCATGCTCAGATACTATTTGAATCCTAGAGCTCATGTGGCTTATGAGAAATAAAGAATATCCACCTAATAAGTTATTCACTTGTCTTCAAGTGAAAGGCACAAAAATAGTTTTGTTGGAAAAATAATATAATCACAAAGTATCCAAATTTGGTATTAGTTAACAAGACCAAACGAGTTACAGTGAGTTAAGTGATTTATATGATCAGGAGGAGTAAGTTGGAGAGGCCAGGAATACTTTATAAGATGGGACTTGAGCTATGCCTTCAAACGAAGAGTAGATATAATAGTTCAGATGTATTAGGTATGACTCAGGTAAATAATTGGCATGCAGGACTATATTAGAAACATGACTAGAAAAACAGTGGAGATCAAGTACTTGGTTGAAGACTGAAGACAAAGACTGAAGCCTGGACAAAGCAATGTCAGCTTTGAAGGCTGCCACCATGTATTCTTCCGGTCGGCTGGCCCTTGCACTGATCTGGGAGAAGTACTGCCAAACTCAGGTGAAGACAGGTGCTCAGGAAACCCACCTGGGAGCCCGAGTTTAGAAGGCTACAGAATAACTGGTCTCCCTTCTCTGTGGGAACTGTGGTGTACACACGGACTGTCCTCTGCACCAGCTCCCTTTCTCCTGATTCTCCTAACAGAAAATCCTTTGTTCCAACTATCGAGTTTGATAAAATGTTGCAGTGGAGACCAGCACTCCCATCTGGTGCAGGGGCTGATGCCATTCCATGACACACCCTACAGGAAGTAGCTTGAGACACACAGCTGATTGAAGTCCACATCAGTAACCTTGTGGCAGGGTGGGGCAGGGACTGGAGAAGCACAAGAAAATTCTTTAGCCACTGAGTCAGATAAGTCCCAAAGTTTTTGACCTTACTTAGAAGTCCTCCGGAAGCAACCCTATTTCTTAATTATTTTTTCAAAAACATGAGGGGAGACACATATGTTTCTCTACACAGTGTCCCCAAATGATTTCATCAGCTAATTCAAACATAATGTGGAATCTGAAGGAAAATAAAAAACCAATTGCCATCTTTCTAAAAGAGGGTCGTGTAACTTTCATTGTAAGGGACTTTCCTGTGTATTTTAGCATAGTCAGCAGCAATCACTATGAGCAGGGCCCCCATCAATGACAACATTCAGGACACAAAAACAGGTATACATAGGTTTGAGGCTAGGCAGGGCTACTCAGTCAGATCCTATTTTTAAAAAGAAAGAAAAGACAAGGAAAGAAAGAGAAAAGAAAGAACAGTGTCTCTGGACACTGCTAATGTCTTCAAGGAGCAAAGTACTCTGTGTAAGAACCAGCGCACAGAATGGGCTTTACACCAAACTCACCTTTCAGTTCCATGGAAAAGGTTATTTGTATGTTGCTTGGGCAAGCTATTTTTTAAATATTTTAAAATTCTGTGTATGTCTGTATGCTCCTGTGTGGGTTTGTACTTGTGAGTACAGAGCTCTCAGAAGCCAGAGTATCTCCTGGACCTGCAGTTGGTTACAGGTGGTGGTGAGCACTGGGAGAGCTGGGGACTGAACTTACGTCCTCTGAAGGACAGAAAGCTCCTAAGTACTGAGTCTCTCTCCAACTCTTTTGAGAAAGTTTGTTTTGTTTTTTACTTTTTTTTCTTTTAAACTCAAGTCTTCTTTCTACCTCCCAGAGAGTTTCTCTATGTAGCTCTGGCTGTCCTAAAAACTCATTCTGTAGACCAGGCTATCCTCAAGTTCAGAGAGATCCACCTGCCTCTGCCTCCCAAGTGCCTTGGGACTGAAG
The DNA here is from genome assembly GCF_947179515.1 of Apodemus sylvaticus. Lineage (NCBI taxonomy): Eukaryota > Metazoa > Chordata > Mammalia > Rodentia > Muridae > Apodemus > Apodemus sylvaticus. The sequence goes on from NC_067474.1 coordinate 137,142,297, forward strand.
GTTTGAGACACTATGGCCAGTTATATAACTTATTCTTATGTTCAGGTACAACACTGGTGGCAGGAAGATCTTGTGAAGGCCTCTGGAGTGTTTCCCATGAATCTTGTACCATCCCTGAGAAGGTCAGATTATGTTGAGATCTTAAGGAAGATAAGAGGAAGCACATTCTTCTCATGGCTAGGTTTTCTAGTTAGGACAGCTGAGACTTGGGAAATAACCATTTGGCAGGAGAAAGTCCTTTAGCGCAGTGCTGCCTCTGGGCAGTACCCTGACCTGATTGCCTGCAGGACTAACTTTTTTCTTGGCAAAGAAGCCAACTGAACCAACTGCCAGGTCAGAGCTGCTCTGTGTCCCCATAGGTTCATGGCTTACTGCACATGCATAGTCATCTAGCTTCAAATTGCCCAGGCCTTCCTATATTGTCCAGGCTGGCCTTGACCTCCTGGCTTCAAGAAGCCCACCTGCTTTAGTCTCCTCAGTAGCCAGGATATAGACACATACCACTGCACTGGGCTCCAGCATATTTTTTAAGGGTCCAGGCAAAGTCTGAGACCACTTGTACTCATTCCAACACATAGCAATAAACTGTCTAGTTCGGCAAGTATGTGATGATCTCCAAAATCCATGTTCACTTAATAAAACTTATTTAACAATAAACACACTTTTTTTTTGCATAGGCTGCATCCTGTTTTGTTCTGTTTTTTCTTTTGAAATAGATTTTTCTTTCTTTTTATATAAAACTGTATGATGACTGCAGTTGAGAATGTTAAGTGTCCATATTGTATGTAAAGAATAAGCTCCAATCGGAGTGCTCAGTCCTTTGCTTTGGTTGATGATATATATGTTTGCTGCTTAAAAATCTTCTTGCTATCAAAAGTGAGATCTAGGGGGCTGGAGAGATGGCTCAGCAGTTAAGAGCACTGACTGCTCTTCCCAAGGTCCTGAGTTCAAATCCCAGCAACCACATGGTAGCTCACAACCATTCATAACGAGATCTGACACCCTCTTTCGGAGTGTCTGAAGACAGCTACAGTGTACTTACATATAATAAATAAATAAATCTTTTTTTTTTTTTAAAGCGAGCTCTATTAGCATTTCTTGATGATATTCCACTCAACATTTCCTGAGGCTCAAGGCTTTTTAGGACAATGTAATGGGTAGAAGCCCAGACTGTGTCAAGGATGCTCACACTTAAAATACTAAGTGGCAATACTTTTTAAGCAATGTTTTTAGACTTTATTTTTTTTAAGATTGTAATATAATTAGACCATTTCCTACCTCCAACCCTTCCCATGTTAGCTTTGCTTTTTCAAATTCATGCATGGCCTCTTTATCTTTAGTGGTTGTTACTTGTATGTGTGTGTGGCTACACACACAGGGACACAAAGACATATAGACATACACACAGAAACACACATTCATTCTGAAATATATAAATACAACCTGCTCAGTCTTTATAATGTTACTTGTGTATGTATTTTCAGTGCTGACCATTGGATCGCTAATTAGGGAAGGCTATTTCTCTTTCTTAGTATTCCTTAGTAGTCTGTAGTTCTTTGTCTAGGGGCAATACTTTAAAAAGAGAACTAGAAAAAGTTTGACATAATGCAAAAAGTTTCTTTGCCTCCTCCCCATTCAGTTGGTAGTGGGGGCGGAGAGGATTATCACAGTGCATTGGAATTCTAGGGGGTGAGGCAGTGGAGGGTAGACGCATAAGGGTTACAAATACCAGCAACCAAATTTTGGGTTGGCTCCAGCTAACATTCTGTAATCTCCTCTTAAAGGCACAGGACAAGGAAGCTCCCTGAAATATATTCACATCGGAAGTTCCTCTTCTCTTTGGAAATGCATCATCAGCTAAACACCTGCATCAACAACTGTTTGTATGTAAGTCTCCCATGCCAGGGAAAGTGTCTAGGACATTCATTCTTCACCCAGATATAGATAATCACCAGAAAAACAACGGCTCCAGAGCTGGTCTGAAGACAGGCTCACTCATACGCAGTGCTGCTATTGTGACACACAATCAGATTAGCAGGACACTGCCTGGAATACAGCATTTAACTTAAACAGCTAGTACCTATCCCAAACGCAGCAATGTTCCCCAGAGCAGAAGTCCAACAGAGGGCATCGCTGCCTTCCAGGGACCTTTGGGAATATTAGGAGACACTGGTTCTTACGACTGGGAAGTTACTCTTGTTAGTACACACGGGTCCATGAAGCTGCTCAACACTGAACAAGACAGCTCTCCACAATAAAACCAACCCAGTTTAAAATGTTATCAAGCTGAAGGCGAGAAAGGAAATTTAGGGAATTTTCTTCCCTGAACCCCAGCTGCCATTGGAGTAGGTCTGTTGAAAAAAATAGTCAAGACAGGCCAAGGTTCAGTTATCTGTAGGCAAGGGAGGAGGCATGAGGGCGGAGCGTACCTTCTGCTGGCCGCTCTAAATGGGTACCTCCACCTCCACCAACAGACAGGTTTTCCCCAGGTTTGATTTCCCTTCTCTCCTAAGGTGGGTAGACAATTCTGACCTCCTTTGCCTTATCCGCTAGTGACTCATTCCCAGGCAGGTGTGTACTCACTGGCACACCCTGGATGGGCTGAGAATGCCTTTGTACCACAGTGAAAGGAGTGAAGAAGCATCTGTGCAAATTGGCAGTCTTTCAGCACCAGGCTGGATCCACCAGGCCAGGGCTTTCTTTCATCTGTGCACATAAGGGGCTGCCTACACTTGATTACCAGAGGGGGCAGGAATCAAGGACTGTGACTAAAGAGCTTCTTGCTCTGGTTTGCTAGGAGGCTATCCAACTCTGTCAGATAAGCTACACGCATCACTGACCCTAAACTCTGCTCAGCTTGTGCTGGCTAGAACAGTGGTTCTCAACCTGTGGGCTGCAACACAAGGGACATATAGCAGATATTAACATTATGATTCACAACAGTAACAAAATTATAGTAGTGAAGTAGCATCAAAACAATTTTATGGTTGGGGTCACCACAGTACGAGGAGCTGTATTAAAGGGTCGCAGCTTTAGGAAGGCTGAGAAGCGCTGAGTTAGGAGAACAGCGAGTACTAGAAGCCTGCTGCTGTACCCCATCCCCCCATCCACTAGCCAGTCTCTAAACCAAGCGGCTGGCGAGCGCTCCAGCAGGTGGACTACCTGCACAGCATGCACAAAGCCCTGGCAGCACTGTAAAGCGAGGCATGGAAGCCTGCAACCCCAGCACATGAGGCAAGGCAGGGTCAAGCATAACTGTTATTGGGGGAATAGGGGTGCAAAAGAGAGGTGGAGTCAAGACTCAGAATGATCTCAGTGCCTGACAAAATCCACAGGCAATTTCAAAACAAGGAAACCCTCTCGATAACTACCAGATTGAGTAGTTAGTTTTGTTTGGTTTTTGGATTTTTTTCCCCCTTACCCTTCCCAGGAAGGTCACACGAGGGGAATTCTTTGGCTCAAGTTTCACTGCTACAAAGGTCCCGCCTTTCTTATTAGACACACACAATTCCTTTTCCTCAGAAACGGAATTTCCTGAAAAGATTAGCTAACATCTCCTTACAATTTTCTGAAAACATGCTCCACAGTCATGATTTCTGGAAAAGCCTCTTCCTTTCTATTTCCCACAGAGAGTCGCAGAGAGGAGCCTTGGTAAACGTCCCAATGCAGGATGGCAGAGGACTTTACCTGCTAAGAATGGAAAGGCCTCTTCTCTTGGTGTCCAAATGACACTCACTAGCCAACCAGATTCTACAAATTGTATGGAGGTGACAAAAGGAAAACCTGTAGGAATAGTAACTTTTAGTCTCTCCACAGACTGACTGCAACTCTACGGTTTATCAGTACCACAGTCCCAAGTCAGCCTGGAGGCTCTCCATAGAGTGGACAATCTACCCCTTCTCCACAGAGTTAGCCAGGTCAAAGCATGTCCTGTGGCTGCCTCAGAGATTCTTATCTTTTCTTAGATTCTGTGCTAAAGTGTGATCCTATTAAAAAGGAAAACTTTAAGCTAAAATGTCTCTTAATATTTATGTTCATTTGATTTTCCTTATTGAAAATGCTTTGCATCTGAAAGCTGACCTGCTGGATCACGTTGGTCTGCGGCAAGGGAAGGTTAGTTGACTGCTGAACTACAACACATCAATCTGGAAACTCAACAGTTACTCCCATCATGAACATGATTCTGTCCTTAGAATGGGTCCAGAAGACCTTTATGCAACTCCTAAAGGGCTGGGCAAATGACAGAAAGCTTGCCTCTTATTGTTTTCATTTCCCAAGAGCTCAGCCAAGAGACTGTCCCTCCCTCCTGACCAAAGTCCTCTGCTGGGAGGAAGCCAAAAAAAGCCTCCCTATTAGGAAATATAGTGAACAGGATTCTGACTTAAGCATCAACCTGGGGGAAGGGTAGGGAGTACTGACCATTTTATATTATATTAAGTACATATTGACTTCAACAGAATAGTTCAGTACTTCACTTCTGGGCTTGCCTTGTCAACACCCTCAGCCAGAACCCATCTGAGTGATTTCAGCCTTTATAGCCATAATATTCGGTGGTAGGAGCTTATTCTTAGAATACAACGAAGCTAGCTGGTGACAGCTAAACAGCTACTGAACTCTGAGCATTCTGAGGGAACTAACACGCTAGACATAAAGCTTACCCAGTGAATCTTTCAGCTTCTTCAAAATCCAGAACATCTCTCTAAACCAGTAGTTCTCAATCTGTGGGTTGTAACTCCTTGGGGTGTGCAAATGACCTTTTTACAAAAGTTGCCTAAGACCATCTGCATATCAGATATTTACCTCATGATTCATAACAGTGACAAAATTATAGTTATGAAGTAACAACAAAAATAATTTTATGGATTGGGGGTTACCACACATGAAGGGTTGCAACATTAGGAAGGCTGAGAATCACTGTTTTAAACCAATGAAAAAAAGACTTATTAAATCCAAACACAACTTATGCCCTCCATGGGATCCTTTTGATATTAAGTCTGTATTTAATGCTTTTTGCTTGCTTTTGAAATAAGGTCTTACTTACTTAGGCTAGACTGGCTTTGAACCCATGATCTCCCAACAATAGCCTCCGATGTGCTGTGATTACAGTCATGTGCCACCATGCCTAACTAACACAATTTTCACAGGCTTGTTTACCTTATTTTCTAACTCACTGAAGATTGGACTGCTACAGGCAGACCCAGCTCTGCTGTGAAAGGGACAGCAGTAGTACACTGGTGACCTTCAGGGACTGACTCAGAACCCCATGCTTACCCAAATTTACATATTCTTAAGTCCACTTTAGAAAGTGTCATAGTATTTGCATCTTCTCATCTACTTTAAATCATATCTAGATCACTTATAATACTTAATGCAATATAGATATATAGATATTTGTCATGCTATATTGTTTTGAAATGTGTATTATTTTTCATTGTTATGTTGCAATTTTCTACTCTAGATTTTTTTCTAAAATAATTTTCAATATGTAGTTAATTGGACCCTCTATATATAGAGAAAAATATAATTCCTAACATCAAGGTAGTGGGGAAAAAATTCAAAAATTATCTCCTTACTATGTTATCTATATAAATAGCTGCTGGGCAGTGGTGGCGCACGCCTTTAATCCCAGCACTTGGGAGGCAGAGGCAGGCAGATTTCTGAGTTTGAGGCCAGCCTGGTCTACATCATGAGTTCCAGGATAGTCAGGGCTACACAGATAAACCCTGTCTGGGAGGGAGGGGGGAAATGGATATCTATCTATCTATCTATCTATCTATCTATCTATCTATCTATCTATCTATCTATCTATCTCCAATCTGACCAGTATGATACTGCAGAAACCACACAAAAAAAGCACTTTCCCCCCTATTATATGACTAGTCCTTTACTGAAGGTTGCTGTTTGAGTCCCATCAAAGGTTATAATACTGTAGACCAAAGTACATCTGAGGGAACCATCCATCTGAACATAATGGCTTCTTATTGTAGATCTAGCATGAACAAGGTCAACCTTATCTCCTTATCGCCTTATAGGCTACCTTGGTGAGTATACAGAGTACATCCGCCATTAGTTTCTTGAGGTCAGCAACCTCTTGTGATTTCGATGAAACAAAACTTGTTACAGTGTTTATGGCCTTGGTGAGGTTGGAGACCTGTAGGCTAAGGCTATATATATCAACTGATGTGGCCAACTCTTGACTCTGAGGATCTGAGAAACATTAACTTGCAGTTGAATGACTCATCATCAGTTGTTGTGATTGGTCTGAGTAATTCTCTTGGCCTGTCTTGACTTTTGGGCTCAACAACCCTGTTCTGGATTAGATGTTCTTGGACTAGATCCTCTACGAACATCAATAGTATCTTCTTGGGAGAACCTTCTGATCACAGACTGACTAAGTCTGAGTCTTCCTCTCCTGGGACTGGCTACTTGTTGACATTGCAGCACCTGAGTAACTCTACCAAGCAGAGAACCTCATCTAGATTCACTGATGCTTTTTATAGTATTGGTTCCACAAATAAGCACTTTCACAGGCACTCAAGCTACAGTGATTCAGGAACATTTACTATAAAATAGCCCCAACTGTCTCTTGAATCCTCAAAAATACCACCATATCTTCTTTCTAATGTTAACTTGTATCCTTTAGAAGAAATGTACACACAATACACTGTTGAGAAAATGAGGCAGGTTGGGGTTACAGCTCAGCAGAATACTTGCCTAGCAAGTGAGAGGCTCAATATATAACCACGTAAACATTTTAAAAACAATTCCTTCATAAACTAGAATCTGTTGAGATAAAACCATGAAGCCAATAGGGATAAACTTCAGTTTTCTTTTCTTTTCTTTTTTCTTTTTGGTTTTTTCGAGACAAGGTTTCTCTGTGTAGTACAGGCTGTCCTGGAACTCACTCTGTAGACCAGGCTGGCCTCGAACTCAGAAATCTGCCTGCCTCTGCCTCCCAAGTGCTGGGATTAAAGGTGCACCACTACAGCCTGGCTTAAACCTCAGTTTTCTAAATAAAAATAATTTATCTGGTTAGATGGATAATTTTAAGTAACTCAGATCCTGGTAAACAGGAAAAAATGGATACATATTTATATAAGTTTCTGCTTGCAAGGACCTTTGAACAGAAAAAGAAACATAAACATATAAGCTAACTCAGGACAGGTCACATTGCCAATGAAACTGAGGTATATATGTCATGGATCTGAATTTTCTTTACCAAGACACTCAAATATGATGATCTTTTGTAGCTATGAATTACACTATCTCCAAATGTGGCTTTTGCCAATATCACACTGGGATCTGGTCTATAATATTATAACTTCCCAGGGACAGTGTGCCTCTGCTTTGGTGCCAGTAGCCCCTTTCTCCTTGTTGAGATAAGGTCTTATTATATAGGCTGTATGAGAACTCGCAATCCTACATCAGTTGCCTAAGACATGAGATTGTAGGTGTGTGCTACCATGCCCTCACTTTATATTCTGATAAGGAGTGTTATCTGTGGAAATAGTTAGCATCAACGATAGAAAGTAGTACAACATCTGTTATTTCCAAATCCATTCTATGTGCCATGAAGGGTATACCAGCAGAGTGGGGGACTTGGGGCCTTTGTAACTACAGGAACTCACAGTGAGAGAGAGCGCCCCACCATATAAGCACACAACCAGCCAACCAATACTGTGAAGGTGCTAGCCATTTGATCACTTCCTATTGCTTTGATTTAAACTCATAAAATCTCAGTACCAGAAAATCTAACTATGGTAAAGGACTAAACATTTTACAATTAAGACTTCCCAAACTCCTATAGGCAAGGAATTTGTACCTGGGGTGGGGGGGTCTCAGGAGTCAAAGCCTGCTTGTTGCAAATCTGAAATTTCTTTGATTCAATGTTTCACTTAATAATTCATGAAAACCTTAAATTGTTTCAAAATATATCAATAAAGTTTCTCTGAAATGTCTACAGAATTAGCATTTCAGGAGAAGGCTCACAGCTCAGTCTGAGAAACAGGACCATGAACACTTTCACTGTAGTTATTAAATCTGTTAATTTGAAAGTTCAAGAAATCATGAAGAGATAGATTCTTAGACTAGGAGACAAGGCTTTCTTCCATATCCTTAACTGGTGGTAAAGATATAAAAATGAACAAACCATAGAAAAATGTTCAAAGCTGTCTTCTTAGACATCTAAGAGACTCTTAGACTTTATACAATTTGCTTTGGTGGTAATGGAAGTAAGAACAAAAAAAAAACCTCAAGTGAAAAAGACTCTCAACTGATATCTAAAATTTAGGAGAAAAAAGGAAATAAAAAAGGAGGGCAGAACTCACTTTAAAATCTGCAAGCTGCTGGCTGATGACATCCACTTCAGTCCCCACAGTCCACTGAAGCGCTTCTCCCTCCTCTGCAGCGGTGGCGGCATCATTGAGAGCTTTCAGTTTCCTATAGAAGTCTTCTACTCGGCCCAGCGTCAGCTCTAGCTGCTCCTGGCGAGCCTTCCCTCGCTCTGTCAGTTTACCACACTGCTTGTTAAGGGCTTCTAGCTCCCTCTTGAGACCCAGTAAGTCTAAAGTCCCCTCTTCCTCCAACATTTTTCGACACTCTGCTTCAGAGTCCTCTATGTCAAACCTGAGGGCTTGGATTTTGTTAAGGAACAGCCGCACGTCCTCAATCTGTGACTGGAGGCTGTCCGTGTCTCTGCCAATGGCTCCCATGCCGTCAAGCTCATCATCCAGGTCAGCCAATTGAGAAAACATTTCTCGGACTCGACAGTGGAACTGCCCAATCCCCTCTAGCTTGTCCTCCATCATCAGGCAGCTACTGCTCACTCTTTGCTTCACTTCTAAGAACTCCTGCTGAGCAACCTCAGCTTGATGTACAAGTGGGGAAGCATCAGACCCATCTGGAGCGTCTTCTACGAGTCCCTGAGTGAAGTTCCTCAGGTAGTCAACCTGAGGTTCCAAGGCCTGTAGCACTTCTTGCTGAGCCTTTAGCTTCTCCAGATTCTTGTTACTACAGGCTTGAGAGCCCAGGGCATCAAAGATTTCAAGCTGGTGTTTGGCTCCTTCAACTTTCTTTTCAATATTCTTAAAACTTTCCTGGAACTCCTTTAGCCTCTGGGTCATTTCTTCCAGAGAGCCCGTTTTGGCCTGTAGCTCCTCTGTAATGGCATCCATGCTCTGGTTGAGTCCAGCCTTCTCATCTCGGATCTCATCTTCATCTATTTCTGAAGAATTGATCAAAATGTCAGCAGCACTGTTCAGTATTTCCAGCAGGGAGCGGCGCTTCTCTGCCTCACTCAGCATAGCCTTTGACCTTAAGAGGCTAGACTCCAGCTGCACTGGATCCAGGGTGACCTGCAACTCAGACATCTTGGACTTGCAGTCTTCTATCCAGGGTACAAGGTCCTCCACATGCCACTGATACTTCTGAGCTTTCTGCATACAGTCCTTGAGCCTAGACTGTCTGTCTGCAGTTTTTTTACTAAGATCTTCCCAGTGGCTTCTAAGTTCAACCAATTGATTTTGTAATGTCTTTTTCTCATCTCCAGGAGGCACAGAAAGCAGCAGTGACTCCCCCTCAGCCACAATCACCTCGTAGGAACCACTGTGTTGATTAAGGTTCTTTTGAAACTCTTCATTCTCTTGTAGCTGAGACTGGAGCCGTTCCAATTTTGCAGAAATTGGGCAGTTTTTTGCTTGCTGGCTTTGTTTTTCATCTAACCAGGTCCTCAGCTCATCAAACATTTGCTGGAATTGCTGGGTGCTGGCAAGAGCTGCCTGGAGTCTGTTCATGCGGTCAGCTGACATAAGAAAATGAAATTAAAATCAATCAAGCCTAAACATGGGATTTAAAATGTTTGCTAACAGTACATGGTCTAATCTTAAGCATAAGAAACAAATAATAATTGAGAATCTGCCATAAAAATAAGAACAAAACCAGGCTCCTATATACACTATATCTGACTCAATTCTCTGATTAACCATCTACCATGACCTGACACATTTAAGTCAATGAAAACTGAAAGTGGGGCTAGAGAGATGGTTTAGGGTTAAGAGCACTGGCTGTACTTCCAGAGGACCCAGGTTCAATTCCCAGAAACCACATGGCAACTCCAGTTCCAGGGGAGTTCCAGTTCTACCTTCTTCTCACACTGACATACATGCAGGCAAAACATCAATACAAATGAAATAAAAATTAAAAAAAAAAATCAAACCAACCAACCAGCCAAAAAGAAAACAAAACAAACAAACAAAACCAAACCCCAGAAAGAACAAAACAAAAAACCTGAAAGGGATATCATTTCAAGAAGAGGAACAAATTTATTATGAATTTGTTTTTGTTTGAAAAAAAGAGAGGGCAGGTATGATGGCAAATGCCTTTATACCAGAACTCCAGAAGCAGAGGCAGGCTGAACTCTGTGAGTTCAAGTTCAAGGCCAGCCTGATCTACAAGTCAAGTTCTAGGAAAACCAGGGCTGTTAAACAGAAAAGCCCTATTTGAAAAAACAAAAAACAAAACAAAACAAAACAAAAAAAACCAAAGTAAACCAAACCAAAAACAGAGATGGCTGAGCAGTTAGGAGCACTGAGTACTTTTGGAGAAGACCAACCCATGTTTGGTTTCTAGCACCAACATGACAGCTCACAAGTCCTTGCAACTCTCGTCTCAGGGGATTAGATACCCTCCCTCTTCTTGGACTCTGTAGAGACTACATGTAAATAGATAATAAAATTTTTTAAAAATCTTAAAAATGCCAAAATACACTCTAATTTTGCAATCATGGGGTTGGGGATACGCATGCGCATCAGCAACAAAGAGAAAACAAGGGCTGTGGTTAAATGTGTGTCTATAACTCTACCCACCAGTATGTCCAGAGCCGAGTGTCGGCAGGCTAACTGATGTGGCTGGCATTAGAGCCTTTTCTCCAGCACTGTGGTGAGCCATACACCAATGCTCACTCTGAAACAACCACTCAATTCTAACTGTCACTGGAAGGAAGGATAGGTGAACCTTATGCTAGCCCCAAGAAGCTATGGAAGGGTCATTCTAGACTCTTAGCCTACCAAGTCATTCCTTCTATATTCTCACTTCAGCGTACCTGCAAGGTCTTCCAAGCCTTGGAGTGGCAGGGCAACTGTCTCCCAACGCTTCTTCAGCTCATCCTTGAGGTACTGCTCCCCAATGAGCATGGAGAGTTCTTGGCACAGCGTCTGAGCCTCCTTAATCTCATTGTCTAATTGTCCCAAGTCAGACCGAATCTCACTGGTCTCCTCTAGCTGCTGCTTTATGGCATCAGGCTGGGTGCTAATGGCTGACTGGCCACTTAGTCGCTGTCCAACTGCCTTCACCTTTTCTGATAAGTCCTGGAGCAGGTCTTGGTATTGGGTACTTTTAACAATAGCTTGGTCAATCTGACTGGAACGGGAGTTAAGCTTGTCGGTGAGCTCAACCCACTTCTGATTGATGCTTTGCAGATCTTTGTGTACTTGGTTGGCAGATGGAGACACATCTCCAGGACCCGTTAGGATGCCCTGAGCTGCCTCATTCAGCTGCTCATGCTGCTGCCTTCGTGCTTCAAATTCCTTCAGCATAAACTGGAACAGAAATAACACGGAGATGTTTAGACAGAGAAAGCAGATCTAAAAGCAGTGTCAAAACAAAACCTGAGTTTGGACTGTGCCAGCCCATTTTGAAAATAAGCCAGAAAACTCTAGGGACCAGATTTCTAAGATAATGTAGCACTATCTTTAAGAATTGCTTAATACAACTTTATTCTGAAAGAATCACTGATCCTTTTTTTCTCCCTATTTTTTCTACTTTGTTTTAGTGGCTATGGTCATCGTAGACTGAGAAAACGGGCTAAACTTCAGCAGCCACTTCACACTCGTCCTCTGAAAGGGTTTCCACTCTGCCCCCTGTGTTAGCCACAGGACTAACTAGGCTTGTCACTTAGCCTTGCCAGACTTCTGAGCTTCTTTCATTACTGGAATTCCATGATCATATATATACCATCTGAACACGATAATACAGTACAGCAAGAGAAAGGCTGTCATTAAGCTAGCACTCACTATGCCTTTAATGAATTTATTATTGACCTCTGCTGCTCTCACCAAAGACATTAGAATTAACAGCTGCTGAGGCCCAAGGACCTGTGCCCCAGTTCTGGCTGTATTATTCTAGCTGTATATCCTTAAAAAGCTTCTAAAACACCCTCAAATCTCAGATCCCTTAGAAAGATAGGATAGTAAAGTTCTTATCTCAGCTGCTGTAAAAATTAAACTAGGCAGTTTACGGAAAATGCCCAACATTTTAACAAAATAAGACCAGACCTCAAGAAATAACAGGTGTGAAAAAGTGAACTATAATCAAATATAATGAGGGTGAAGATTATAGATCACTGCCATGGGTGTGAAACCCGGTGCCATGAATGCCTAGGAAGGGATGATGATGTATGGTCTAGAAACATAGGAATCAAAACATAGGAGCGGAATTGGGCCCAGCTGTCACAAGGAAGAATGAATTAACGGGTCAGTGACATGGCTCAGCCAGTAAAGGTGCTTGCCACTAAGACTATGACTTGAGTTCCATTCTTGGAAACCGAGAGTTTTCGGGAATTAGGACCAACTTCTGAAGGTGTTCTCTGACCTCCACATGTGTGTTGTGGCACACATGTCCCTGCTTCACTTAAAAAAGAATGACTCCAGAGGGACTGGAGAGATAGTGCAGCGGTTAAGAGCACTGGCTGCTCTTCCAGAGATCCTGAGTTCAATTCCCAGCAACCACATGGTGGCTCACAACCATCTGTAATGAGATCTGATGCCCTCTTCTGGTGTTTCTGAAGACAGCAACAATGTACTCACATACATTAATTAAATAAATAAATATTTAAAAAGAATGACCAGGAAGGACTACTCCACACAGAGCAGGGAGCAGGACAGTAAAGGGTGCCTCAGGAAGGGTCTAATGAATGAAGCTGGTAAACAGGCGAGGGCCAGACTGTAAAAGGCCTGACACACCACACTGAACAAGAGCTTAGACTGTTTAACTGCTAGCCAAGAGACACTAAGATTTTGAATATACACAAGTACGGAAACTGTATGTAATTGTGTCAGCAATTGGGAGGCTGCTCTGATGTCATAGTCTATGGATTAAATTTTCACAGAGAATGGAGAAGCTATAGTTCTCAAAGGATGGCTCACCAATATGTTAGAATTCCTAGGCCCTTTCAGAGTCCAGGGAATCAAAACTATTTTCATAATAATAGGATTTTTTTTTTTTTTGTCTTTTAAAGTACTTGTTTTCATATTTGGGCATGGCATTGTAGTACATTCTTATAGTCAGTCTATCATCCAGGAAGTTAAAGAAGGAGGATTACCTGCAAGCCTAAGGCCTGCTTGGGCAACACAGTAAATTCAAAGTCAACCTATACTACAGAGCGAGACCGTGTCTCAACAAATCAAGTTGTTTTTTTTTTTAATTTCTTTTTTAAAAATTATTTATTTTATGTATCTAAGTATACTATTGCTCTCTTCAGACACACCAGAAGTGGGCATCAGACCCCACTGCAGATGGTTGTAAGCCCCATGTGTTTGCTGGGAATTGAACTCAAGACCTCTGAGAGAGCAGTCAGTGCTCTTAACCACTGAGCCATCTCTCCGGCCCCAAAACAAGTTCTTATTCCCTCATGGACATCTAGTGTGGTTTTTACAGAGTCTACCTAATGATTGCAACAGATTGAAAATGGGATGTATATTAAAGTGGTGGTTTTAGCTTTATTTAAAAATTAAATAACGAATATATATTAAAATTATTGACTTGATAGAATATCAGTAAATAACAATAGATAAATACAAGACAGCTCTGTAAGATTCGCAATAATTTGGGGGCCTAAAGTGGTTAAGATGAGTTAAAAAAAAAAAAAAGCAAACAAACAAAACAAGCAAGGGGCTGGAGAGATGGCTCAACAGTTAAGAGCACTGACTGCTCTTCCAGAGGTCCTGAGTTCAATTCCCAGTGCCCACATGGTGACTCACTACCTGTAACTACAGTTTCAGGGAATCAGATGCCCTCTTCTGGACTCCATAGACACTAGGCACACATATGGTGAACAGACAGGGATACAAGCAAAGCATCTATACACATAAGACAAAATAATAATAAAGCTAAACAAACATGGACAAACGCTAGGTTAGAACAGTATTTGTAGGTAGATTAAGACACATGTAAGGCTGAAAGAAAAAGTTCCTTTAAAACTGTTCTTAGACCTGTTCTTGGAGAACAAGGCAGAAGGGAGCAAAGAACAGACAGGTAAAGAGAAAGGGGTGGAGCAGAACAAAGGCTCTAGGCAAGCTTGAACTGGAAATGACTTTTCTGCTTAATTAGCTGCAGATACAAAATATATTAAGTAATGTGCACATGTACTACTGGGGATTAAAAGTAAGGTGTGAATTTAATTTACTCAGAAAACTTTCGCCCATTTTTAAATTCATTGACCTTACTGCCTGATAATGACATTGGTAAGAGTTCTGGACCGGGCGTGGTGGCCTTTAATCCCAACACTTGGGAGGCAAAGGCAGGTTGATTTCTGAGTTCAAGGCCAGCCTGGTCTACGGAGTGAATTCCAGGATAGCCAGGGCTACACAGAGAAACCCTGTCTCAAAAAACAACAACAAAAAAAAGGAAGGTAAGAGTTGTGTTTATTACTCGATGGGCATCTTGATAAAATCTCACAAATACAATCCTATTTTCATATTTAATTTTTATTTATGTATTTTATTTATTTTGTATTTACATTTATATTTTTATATTTATTTATTTTTATTTTGTATTTTTTGTATTTATTTTTTTTGTGTGTTTATTATTTTGTATCTTATTGAGAAAACTGAACTTTGTCTGGGGGTCATAATGAAATTTACTTGTTGGGAGTAACATTGAAACCCAGATTTCTTGGCTCTAGGCATTAATCAACTTCGCTCACCTGGACCTGCTGCTTCTGGGCATTCAACATGTTGGGGTCAATAGACAGGGGACCAAGAACTCCCATCATCAGCTCCTTCTCCATCAGCCAAGGGCGGAGCTGGGACTCAGCAGCCTGGAAGCAGGCCAGATGGCTCGCAGATTCCTCTAGCTGCTTTTGGCGAGCCACAGTAACCTCAGTGGCCTTTTCCCATCGGGAATCTGTTGAGAGGAAATGAGAGAATGCAGTTGGCTTGGTCCTTAAGCTGTACTCCTTATGTACTACAGGAAATGACACAGCCATTATTTAACATTTTTAAAAATTAAAAATAACTTAAAAACATTTAAAAACTAAAGTAATACGAATAGTTCTGTGTGTTCATTAGACTGATAGTGACAAGAAGCAACAAGCAATGCAACTCTTCAGAAGCCTCCCTGTCCCCACATGCTCTGATTGCATAGATTACAGTGTTGCTATGAACAGTTTTCAAGAAACGTGTTATAAATCTTCATTTATATTATGTGTAGTTAAATACCATGAACCACAAATTATTTAATCTTTTTATCAGATGATTTGTCATTTCCCCCTTGAGTTTAAATATGTATGTGTGGATATCTACACATGAGTGCAGTGCTCTTCAGGGGCCAGATGGGATGGAGCAAGCTACAGAAGGCTGGGAGCTGACCAACATGGGTGTTGTGACCCCAGTCTGCTACAAGAGCAGTGTGTGCCTGTAACCACTGAGCAGGCTCCCTAAGTCCAGGTGTTGTTGCTTCGTTTTTTAGACAGGGTCTCACCATGGAGCCCTGACTGCACTGAGCTCACTATGCAGACCAGGCTGGCTCAGCCTTACAGAGAACTACCAAGTGCAAGTGCGCTCTCTCTCTCTCTCTCTCTCTCTCTCTCTCTCTCTCTCTCTCTCTCTCTCTCTCTCTCTCTCTCTCCCCTCCGTCTCCCTCCCCTTCCCCCTCTCTTCCCCCTCCCTCCCTCCCTCCCTCCCTCCCTCCCTCCCTCCCCCTCCTTGCACTCACAGAAGAGACCCACCCTCCTCTCCCTCCAGAGTGCTGGGATTCAAGGCCTGGTCACTACTTCCCACTCTCACTTTTATCCCCAATACTCCCTTAGCTACTGATCAGAGTAGACTATCAGCTTAACTTGTCCTAGAAAGCCAGATTTCTCTTAACTTGAATTTCTAAAATTTCCCCTGTTCAGGTCATTATCTGGTCCTAGACAGATAGGCCTTTTGCTTCCATAAAAAAGTTCATTGAAAATAATTCCAGCTTTTTAGGGTGTACTGACATTTTCAATTGCTTTGGAGATAAGATTTTTTAAAAAATCATTTATTTATTTTAATTTTATGTGCATTGGTGTTTTGTCTGCATGTGTGTCTGTGTGAGGGTGTTTTATACCCTGGAATTGGAGTTACAGACAATTGTGAGCTGCCATGTAGGTGCTGGCAATTGGAACTCAGGTCCTCTTGAAGAGCAGCCAGTGGTCTTAAACGCTGAGCCATCTCTCTAGCACTGAGACTGGAATAAAACATCCCTGTGATGACTTACTGAGTTCCTCTTGCATTTTCTTCCAGTTTTCTGCTTCTTGTGAGTTAGGATATGTCTTCAGTAATCCAGCCAGAGCTTCCTTTGCTTTCTGGATTCTAGGGGAATTCTGTTCCAATTCAGCCAGAAAAGCCTAGGAAAAAGGGCAGCATATATGATGCCATGGCACAGCTTTGTGTGTGGTAGATGTCTGAAAGACTAACTGAGCAGGGGTCTCAACTGTTCCACAAACTTAATGCATTTAAGTTCTTTGCTTTACTTTACTTTTACTTTAAAATGAAAATGGTAGGATCTGAACTCTTTTAAGTATAACACATCAATGAAACTCAACTGAGTAGAGTCCATTACTTCTTACTAATTGGAAGTGCCAAGATAAGATGGTGGTAGTATTTTGGTAGCTGGAGAGACATGTCATAATTAACTGGATCATTAAAAATTTTGAAGTGCTGGGCGGTGGTGGCACATGCCTTTAATCCTAGCACTTGGGAGGCAGAGGCAGGTGGATTTCTGAGTTTGAGGCCAGCCTGATTTACAGAGTGAGTTCCAGGACAGCCAGGGCTACACAGAGAAACCCTGTCTCAAAAAAAAAATTTTTTTTGAAGAAAATTTCTCATAAGAAATTTCTGTGTTCTTATTTTCTGACAATTTCTCTAGTCTACATTTAACTTTAACCATTAAAATTATTATGTGTATGAGTATTTGTCTGCTGTTTTTGTGTGCACCTATGAGAGCATGGAAGCTATAGGAGTTGGATCCCATGGAGCCAGAATTATAGATGGTGTGGGTGCTAGGAACTGAACCTGGGTCTTCTGCAAGAGCAGCAAGTGCTCTTAACTATTAAGGCTTCTCTCCTGCCCCATACATTTCCATCTTAAGAATAAATAGGTATCCACAATTTTTAAGTTCCCTAAGAGTTGCAAAAAAGCCTGGACAATAAAAGCTTAGCTATCTAGTTATATCACACGGAAAGTAAGACTCAGTTCTCAATGAGCTAATAATGTGTGTGGGGGGGGGGGGGAGAAGGAGGGAGCTAGCCTCTTTCTGAAAACATGCCCCCTGCCCCGAATCTCAATTATAACAATTTCTTATTTTATAAGAAACAAAAATTCTCAAGGAGTCTAGGGTGACATATGTTAAAATTTTGGAGGGCAAACATACCACTAAATTCAGCTAAGAATAGACTCCATTCAGGCTCAGACCCTAGACTGGGGCAGGAGCACCCATAGGAACCTTCTCCCCTCCTGTTAGGGTGCAGCTCACCACGGAAACCCAATACCTTGTTAGATTCTGCTTGCGCTTTTACTGTTTCTGTCTTGGTTGGAGACAAGGAGGCATCCATGGGTTTCAGAACATCCTCTTTTGATTCTAACCACTGTAGTACAGAGCTCGCCTCCTTCCGAACCTCCTCCATTCTGCTGAGGACAGCCTGAAGGTCTTCCTGGCGTTCCCGCAGTGCTGCCCCCAGTTTCTCATACTTTGAATTTACATCAGACATGTCACACTGAATCTCTGTAAGATCTAGTATCATGGAAAAAACAATGAGATTGGTAATCCCTCTCCCCTTGATTTATTTTACTACTAAAGGATCACGTACCCCCTCCTAACTCTTCTAGTCAACTAGAGATTACCTTCCTCCAAAGTTCCCGTTTAAATAAACAAAGTAAAAAACAAAACATAATCTGCTTTCTGACTCTGGCATTTTATACACAGATGAATGCCATAAAATGCTGAGTAAACATGCATCAACAGAAGGCAGAGGTGATGTAAGATGTCAACTTTAGCCTACTGTTGGGATTAATCAACTTTGAATATTCTTCTGGTCCTACTTCTTCAAACTACTAAGAAATAGTTTGGAGACTATTTCAGCCAGGAGACAGAGAAAGATTGCTGCTAGACTAGATTTGTTTGTTTTGAGATAGTCGGATAGAGCGAAGGCCAGCCAAAGCCTGAATTTCCAGTCATCTTGCCTCTACCTTCTACATGCTGGGCTTATAGACCAATAACACCACATGTGGCTTTAGGAATAGTTTCTCTATAACTCATAGACGACCCACATGTACTTTCTTGCAGGTCTTTCCTTATTGACCTAACCTGGTGATCCAGTATGCTTGCTTGGAACTTTCAGTCCTTGGATGCCAAGGTGTTTAGCCTATAGCCAGCTAACAGGGAGATATCACAGGCGCTCCTCTCCATATTTTTACCTTCATGTCCCTCCTGGCAGCTGCTATGTCACACATATTGAAACACATACATAGCAAACATGAACATTGTCTCAACACAGCCAACAAGAAGGCACTGTTGAAATGCGGGTCTCACCTTTGCAGGTGTGGTATCCGTTTACACTGCCTACAGAGCTTCCTACAGGGGGTAGTACGGAACCTGAGCAGAAGGACAGGGAGACAAACAGGGCAAGACCAACGTGTTAGGAATACATGTAAGCACAGCATTTTTCTTCTCTGGTTCTCATCTTAAGCTTGGGTATCAGAAAGTTAACACAGCACAAGACAACATACTCATAGAAAGAGACAGGTCACTTCAGCTGTAAGGCAACAAAATGCACTTATGTTTCAGTTCCTCTGCAGTAATGATTAGTAACTTTCTAGAGAAATAACAATTAATCTTAAATCTTCAGTTGGATTTCTTGAAACCTTTTCTGATTTTTGTGATGCAAGAATTATTAAAACATGCCAGGCAGTGGTGGCACAGGCCTTTAATCCTAGCACATGAGAGGCAGAGGCAGACAGATTTCTGAGTTTGAGGCCAGCTTGGTCTACGGAGTGAGTTCCAGGATAATCAGGGCTACACAGAGAAACCCTGTCTCGAGAATGAATGAATGAATAAATAAATAAATAGAATTATTAAAACAATTAAGTCTTTAGAATAGTATCTGCCATATTTTAGGATGAGGATTTATAATAAAGTTAAAACATTACCTTTAAGATCAGAGTCTATCATTGTAAAAACAGTGACCACGGAAGCACAATTAGCATAAAAGGTTGGTTACTACAAAGCCCTTATGTTGTTCCTTATGATGTTCAGCATCCTCTACCAGGAAACACATATAAGCACTGAAAATACAGCTTAGAAGCATTCTAAAAGTTTGCTTTTGGGTGCCTGGTTCTATTTCTAATAGCCAAAGTTTCACCTCTATTCTTCCCAAGTGGCTTCCTTTTATTTTGTAGGAGCTTCTAAGTTAAATATATAATATAAGGGTATGAAGTTACTAAGATTATATAAAAGTCAGAGAAATATTCATGACATAATGCTGAGATAAAAGGACAGAATCACAACTCCCTAGCACCATATTTATTTGGGGGTTTTGTGTGTGCATGTGTAAGTCAGAAGACAATTTGGAGTTGTTTCTGTCATTATATCAACATATGTGTCCCAGGTATTGTTGCCCTGAATGTTAGATTTAACTGTTTGAAATCTATCTATCTATCTATCTAGATATCTATCTATCTATCTATCTATCTTTCTCTCTCTCTCTCCCTCTCTCTCTCTCTCTCTCAATTTATGAGTATACTATCACTTAATTAATTAATCAATTTAATTTATATGAGTACACTGTTGCTCTCTTCAGACACACAAGAAGAGGGTATTGATTCCATTACAGATGGTTGTGAGCTACCATGTGGTTGCTGGGAATTGAACTCAGGACCTCTGGAAGAAGAGTCAGTGCTCTTAACCACTGAGCCACCTCTCCAGCACCTGAAATTCTTTTCTTAAAAAGAATTCTCTCTTCCCCTCCTCTCCCCCCTTCTCCTTTCCCCTCCCCCTCCTCTCCTCTCCCCTCTCCTCCCTTCCTCTCCCCTCCTTTCTCCTCTCCTCTTTCCCATCCCCTCCATCCCTCTGACAAAACTTACGTATACTAGGTAAATTCAATATGTAGCAAAAGACAGCCTTTACCTTCTGATCCTACTGCTTCTACCTCCAAATCACAAAAAACAGTTTGGATTATAGATACAGGCCATTGTGGCCAGTTTATTGATATTGGGATTTCTCTTTACAACTCTACTGTCCTAGAACTTGCTCTATAGACCAGAATGGCTTTGAACTCAGAGATCCACCTGTCTCTGCTGGGATTAAAGATGTGTGACACCACTGTCAGGCTGATTTAAGTTTCTTAAACAAAAATTATTCAATTAGCTGGGGTGTAGTAGCAAATTTACTCTGGAGGCAAGAGCAGGGCAGAAGGATCTCTGGGTTCAAGGTCAATTTGGTTTACATGGTAAGTTCCAGAGCTACACAGTGAGATTTATCTTTAAAAACAAACAAACAAACAAACAAACAAAAACCCAAATTATCAATGAATTTCTTTTTTGTTTTGTTTCCCAGACAGGTTTCTCTGTAGCCTTGGCCATCCTAGAAGTGGCTCTGTAGTCTAGGCTTACCTCAAACACAGAGATGCTACCTTTGCACTGCCCCACCCCATCCCAGTGGGATTAAAGATGTTTGTCACTCCTGCCCAGCTCATTCAATGAATTTCAATTTAGAATTAGGAAAGAATTTTTGACAATTTCTGAAATGGCCATAAACATACTCTCTCTCATTTAGTACTACATATTTACATGAAATGGTATTCTCAGGATTGATGAATATAAAATGGAAGCAATCATCAACTCTGATAAATGTTGAAGATTTCAACATTGGCAATCTCTAATATTCAGCTAAGATTTTATTTTTTAAAGATTTATTGCCGGGCAGTGGTGGCACATGCTTTTAATCCCAGCACTTGGGAGGCAGAGGCAGGCAGATTTCTGAGTTCGAGGCCAGCCTGGTCTACAGAGTGAATTCCAGGGCTAAACAGAGGAAACCATCCCCCTCTCAAACAAACAAACAAACAAACAGAAAAAAAACGATGTATTAATTTGCTGTGTGAATGTGTAGCATGTATCTATGTATGTTCTGGCCTTTGTGTGTATACAGAGGTTACAAGGGAGTGCTGTGTTATATGGTATGATATGTACCTTTGATCCCAGCACTTGGGACGCAGACATAGGTACATCTATGTGAATTTGAGGCCAGACTGGTATATAAAGTGAGTTCTAGGACAGCAGAGAAACTCTGTCTCGAAAATCAGTGAGTCAAACAAACAAAAAGCCAATACATACATATTCACAAACAAAAACCCCAAACCGTCCAACAAATAAATGAATAAAACCAACTTGAATATACTAAAGAAAAGGGCTGGAGAGATGGATGGGCTGGAGAGCCCGACTGCTCTTCCAGAGGACCTGAGTTCAAATCCCAGCAAGCACATGGTGACTCACAACCATCTATAACAAGATCTGACTCCCTCTTCTAGAGTGTCTAAAGACAACTACTTACATATAATAATAAATCTTTAAAAAATGTACTAAAGAAAAGAAGTTGTTCTTGTGATTTAAAAGACACACACACACACACACACACAGAGAGAGAGAGAGAGAGAGAGAGAAAGAGAGAGGAGAGGAGAGAGAGGGAGGGAGAGAGAACGAGCTTTTCCTTAGGCATTTAAATGTCTATAGGAGTATACTTAGTCTGGTAATAAAAATAAATAATTAAAATATATTTAAGATTCCAACTAACAATACATAAAGAACTATGAACTCATACTGATTTTGCTTAAAAGATTTGGTTATAGTCAAAAATTATTCATGCAACTGGGCACACTATTTATGTTCCCTCTGAAGAAGTGTGCCAACCTTTTATGTACCAGTAGACTCACAAATACCTAGGTTCTCCCTAGATACTTACACCCACCCACGACTAAAAATCGTTTACATGCTCAAAACAGAAAAACTCCCCAAGATAAAAAATTTAACTCTACATTCATTGTTAGCCTTAAGTGGACCCACTAATTCACTTACAAGAAGAATTTTTCAAAATGGAGCAGCATTGCTCAGCACAGTAAGAAACAGATCAGAATGAAAGAGAATATAGCTTTCTTTTCATATTCAACTTTCATTTTTATTAATTAATTAATTAAACAAAAAAGCATCTCCAAAGGCCACAAGCAAAGAGTAGAGTATGCATTCATTACATTTTGAAGACCCTATACTCACCTGTCTTAGCTTGGGAATCAGGTGCTGTGATGTCCATGATGAGACTTTCTAAGGACGTGCCCTTGGAGTTGATTTCTTCCACTAGGACTCCTTTACTTGCCCAGTCATCTAGAAGATCCTGTTAAAAGAACCAGATTGGTAAATGAAACCTCTGGGCCTTCCTTCATCAGCAGGGACAACTGTTAGAAACATAGTTCCTACCATGCTATTTTATGTGTATGAGTGTTTTGAATGCATATATATATATGTGTTCCATTTGCATGCCAGATGCCTTCAGAGGTCAGAAGAAGGGATTGGATCCCCTGGGACTGGAGTTACAGACAGTTGTGAAACACCATGTAGGTGCTACAAACCAAACCTGGGTCACCTGAAGAATAACAAGAGCTCTTAACTCCTGAACCATCTTTCCAGCAACGCTCTTACCTTTTTGACAAGAAACTATGCCCATCCTGGATATAATGGCACATGCCTTCAATCCTAGTACTTTGGAGGCAGAGGCAGGAGGTACTCTGAGTTCTGTAGACAGACTGGTCTACATAATGATTCCTGGATCAGCCAGAGCTACATGGTAAGACGTTTGTATCATAAAAGAAAGACAGAAAGAAAGGAAGGAAGGAAGGAAGGAAGGAAGGAAGGAAGGAAGGAAGGAAGGAAGGAAGGAAAGAAGGAAGGAAGGGAAAGACAGACAGACAATGCTCGTATAGTCAGCCATTACAAGATAATGGTTTAGTCAGCCAAGAAATGCAAAAAAGATACTGTAGAAGTTTTCAGAACCTTCTGTGTCATTTGGTGACATATATTTATTAGCATGTGTTGTTGGCTAGGTACCCCCTATTAAGGAGACATATAGAATAAACAGTGTTGCAACACAGCTCTCACCCTTAACTCATTTGTTTACTTTTATTTTTTAGGGTTTTTGCTTTATTTATCTATTCATTTATGTACTTTCAGCTGCCATCACTTTACTATTTTGCTTTTGGGATTTTTTTCCCCCTAATGGGGTCTTAGTATATAATCCTGGCTATGTGATACTCCCAGTGTAGACCAAGCTGGCTTTCACTCACAGAGATCTGCCTGCTTCTGTCTCCCAACAGGGATGAAAGGTATATGCCATCTTGATTTGGTTTTGATTTTTAAGAAAATCTCTTACTATGTAGCCCAGGTTGGCTTCTTTAAGTTTCTCCCTTAGCCTCCTGAGTACTCTGAGTCTCCCGTGCCTGATTTTATGACATAGCTCCAAGAATTTTGACTTATCAACTGCATTATCATATAATAAGTGTTATTACAGAAGTAGGAATAGGCCGGGCGGTGGTGGCGCATGCCTGTAATCCCAGCACTCTGGGAGGCAGAGGCAGGTGGATTTCTGAATTCAAGGCCAGCCTGGTCTACAGAGTGAGTTCCAGGACAGCCAGGGCTATACAGAGAAACCCTGTCTCAAAAAAAAAAAAAAAAAAAAGGAGGAAGTAGGAATAGTTAATGGAATAGTTAATGAACTCTGGGAGCACAAGAGGAGACAAGGAGAGAGGGAAACACTGAGTTAAAGCAACAGTTTGGAAGTGAGTGTGAAAAAGAAGAGAAAGTAATCAGAAAACAAAAGAGAAATCAGTTATGTGAAATGCATAGACACAGAGACTACACTGCACAGTTATTATGGGAACCTTATATTGGGTTATAGACAGAGCTCAAGCAACCACAGAAAGCCATTAGGAAAGAACAGCATCAGCTTCAAGAGAAAAGGGCCAGGCAATGCTACATCTCTAGGATATGACAGCCTGCCAGAGAACTGGGGTACTCATCATTCCAGAGCAGGGGTGTGTCTTAGCCTTTAGCAACTGCTCTGTGAGACCACTGAGAGCCGCCTTAGCTTGATTTTACCTCTATCCTATAGAGCAACAGCAGAGCAAGACAAAGAACCATTAATGTCTAGCAAGCTCACATATACCACACTTCAAACTGACAGGCAGGCAGTCACTGCTTGTCAAATCAGTCATTAATCAATCTTAATTGTTTAAGGTTTCAGACTTAAAACAGAATATTTAAGAATTTTCAGAGAACTGCACGTGACATTGTTGGACATCGTGTGAACAGCAATCACTAAGCTGCTTGGACCAGAGGACCTCGCATGTGGAGTTATTAGACTATATCAGGTTTCTTTCGTTTAGGGGAATTTCATTTTAAGAGAATTTCAAAAAAATTTTTTTTCGAGACAGAGTTTCTCTGTGTAGTCCTGGCTGTCCTGGAACTCACTCTGTAGACCAGGCTGGCCTCGAACTCAGAAATCCGCCTGCCTCTGCCTCCCAAGTGCTGGGATTAAAGGTGTGTGCCACCACTGCCTGGCTCAATTTCAAATTTTCTTAGAGTCCATTACGTGAAGGTAACCACATTCCTTTCATCTGCTCCAGCTTCAGCTGGCTTTTCTGAGAGAGAAATGACAGTTATGTAGAGTGAGGTGTTGTGTGAGTATGCATCAGAGCAGAAGCCTGAGTCCTGCCAGGAAGCTGTGTTTTTCAAGCCTGTGTTTCTCATGGCGAGCCAGAGTTCTAGTTCCTCCCCCACAGCTTCCTGATCCAGTGTCTGGTCCGTTGCTCATGTGCAGCTGTCTAATTCTCAAGCATGAGTAATAATAATTCTAAGCCCCGAGATGAAAATGTATAAGAAATGGACTTAACCAGTCCTTTTTATGATGTATTTTAAATTTCCTACAACATCATGACAGGCATCTAAGAACAGCCTGTGCTGGTTTTTTGGAAACCATGTTTCAAGTAGCTGAGGCTGGCTCAAACTTAATGCTCAGCTGAAGCATGAATTTCTCCTTTTTCTATTTCCCAAGTTTTGAGATTATAGATATGTAGCACCATACCCGACTTAGGTTTTGAAACAGGAGATATTACTGTGCTCAGTTCTAGGTAGGGCATATGGATTCACACCAAGAAAGGAATTTTGATGTGGACAGATAAATTGGATTTTTTATGCCACTCCCCTATCACATCTGGAGTTCAGGGTGTATAAACTTTCAAATCACTGTCTAGCCAGATTGCAGGGGACCCTACTGTTTACCTACCTTCAAGTGTTCAATCTGCTTTTCTGATTCCTTAGCACTCACGAAAGTCTCTGCAGGTGGAACATTCCCTTCAGTTTCTTTCAGCCATTTCTGGAAGGTTCTAATCAGTTTCCGGAATTCATCCAACTGCTCCTGGCAAGTTGATGCATCTTTCTCTCTGTAAACAAAGTTTTTTTTTTTGTTTGTTTGTTTTTTTTAAACACTCATCAGAGTAGGTTTGTAAAATGGACTAGAACTAAAAAGTAGGTTTATCCTGGGACTTAGGCACTAATTTCCTAACAGGGCCCTCCTTTCCATAGTAAGCTTGGCTGTACACACAATGTAAAAAAGCATCAAACTCAAGAATCATTGTCCTTCTTTGGACATTTTTAGGGAAAGAAGTCTTTAATCTTACTCTAGGCTAAAGTGAAAGTGAGGAAACTAAAGGAAGCCTGCTGTTTAGATACTATGATACAATGGAAAGAATGCTGGCTTTGGATCTCCAACCCAGCTCTGTTATATTTTAGGTATTTGACTCTTTCAAGACTCAACTCAAGGGTCTGAGAGATGGGCCAATGTTTAACAGAACTTACTGCTTTAGCAGAGGACCTGGGTTTGGTTCCCAGTATTTACATGGTGGCTTACAATCACCTGTAATTCTCATTTCAGAAGCCTTCCTCTGACCTAGGGGGTTCATGTATGTATGTATGTGTTGCATATAAACTCATGCAGGTGTACACACACACACTTTAAAACAAATCTGACTTGAATGCTGAATTGAAGGCTAAAAAAAGTTAGATGATTAGCCATGAGCTACACATGCTCATAAAGAAAATAAATCGAAGAATGATCATGTCTTTTAGGGATCAATCCTGAGATCCTGGTTCTTTCTGTAGCTTCAACAGTGAGGTGGAAAAAAAAAAAAACCAAAGCCCTCTAGGCCATTGTCCTCAACCAACAAACTGCTAAGTATTCATTTATTTTTGAGACAGAGTCTCTTCTAACCTATGCTGGCTTCAAACTCCTTGTTCCATATGCCACTAGGCCTGGCTTTGAATGTTTGCTCCTTCTGTCCCACTTCCTGAATGCTGGGACTATGTGTGTGGCACCACACATGGCTCTATGTATTGGTATGAGCAGCAGTTTTCCTCTAGCCACCAAGATGGCTAAATCAATATTGCAATTGCTTCTAAACCAAGATAAGTTTAATTCATGGTATTAAACCCATGTGAGGCTTCTAATGGAAAATAATGAGTTTGTAATAGTAAACTAAAATCTGCAAGCATTTGTCATACATTCTTGCATTTGTGCTAAAAGAATCCAGACATTTCTCTTAAATAACTTAATGTTATCCAAAAGATATCCATGTGTACATATGTGTGCCTGCTTGTCTATCTGTGCACCATGTGACCTAGGAGGCCAAAGAGAGCACTGGATCCCCTGAAATACAGTGTGGGTGCTAGCAACCAAACAGGTCTTCTGAAAGTGATCTTAACTGCCGAGTCATCTCTCTAGCCCACAAATATAACTCATAATCATACTGGGGAAGGATCTAGATTCTGTCTTTATTTTAAATTCAGCTACAATTTTACTTATTATCCCAAATTTGTTCTGTTTGCTTTAGGTGACTTGGGCTTTTCGTCACTCAGGCCTGAAACTTGAGACAAATCAATTAGTAATAGAAAGCAATAAACATCAACCACATTAGGTAACTTGCGTAAAGAGGCAATCTTTGACCAATGGGTCAGTATCAGAGTTCTGGACACTGCCTTTTATGGTAAGGAAGTAAAGAAAGAATGTCGCACTCTACAGAGACAGGAATAGTTCTTTGTCAATGATCAATGCAGATAAGCACTCACCTTTCTTGAACTGTCTTCTGCAGCTCTGTAAAATCCTTCTTAAGGTTCTGTATCTTGTCTTGATGCTGAGATAGGTCCAGTGCAAAGCCACAAGAGCCCAATGCAGTAACTAGGTGTTCAAGAGTATCTAGGTTCTCTTTTTGGTCCTCCATTTCCAAAGTGAGTTCCTGTTTATTAAACATATTAAAAGCAATCTATTTTTAGTCTTTCTGTGCACATGTGTATATATGGTATGGTAGTGATGGTGGTGGTGTATGTGTGGAGGTTACAGGACAACCTCTATTGTAGGTCCTCACTTTTCACCTTGTTTGAGATAAAGACTTTTTGTTGTTCCTTCCTGCTCATGCCAGGTTAACTGGCACATGAACTTGCAAGGATTGTCTTGTCTCAGCCTCCAATAGCCCCAAGGAGTGCCGAGATTGCAGAAGCAAACTTGTGTTCAGCTTTACATACTAAAACAAACAATAAAACTTCAATTCTATTCAATGTGTGTTGTGGTAGAAGCAGCAGCACAGTTTCATGATCTGTGACACATCTGTGACAGAGCAGTGACACCCCAGCAGCTTATTTCCCTTACCCAGTGTCCAGAATTTGGTTTCTAACTGTCATCCCCTACCAAACAGGGATTCTTAGAGAAAAAAAAAACAAAAACAAGAAACTGATTTCAGTATGGGAAGAAGGTACTCCTATGTTAATAGAGATATGCCAAAAGGACATAAGAACACAGCTTAAAGGGGATCCTATTGACTGACTTTGGTAAAACTTTTGCATATCACAAAGAATAATGAATACTGCTCATAATTGTCTTTGATATTTTTATAAAGAGATAAAATAATTAGCAACTGGTGAATCTAGGAAAGACTATGCTGTTATTTGTTGGGCCATACCTACTTTACTACAAAGTCTAAAATTACTCAAAACAAACAAAAGCATTTAGGAACTAAAACAAAACAGTAAGATCCTACTTAGAAAACAGAAGAAAGGAACTTGAATAGTGCTGGTGAAATGGCCAGGCCAGCATAGGGACTTCCTCCCAAGCCTGCTGAGGTGGTTTCAGTGGGAAATGTCCCCCATAGCTCAGGTGTTTGAACACTTGGGTGCCAGTTGGTGACATTGTTTGGGTAGGTTTAGGAGGTATGGCCTTGTGAGAGGAGACACATCATTGAGGGTCACCTTTGACCCAGGTCTGTCTGTTGGCATCATGCTTGGATTGAGGGTGTAACCTCTGCTACTTGTCCTAGTCGTCATGCCTACGGCTTGTTGCCATCCATCCCTGCACAACAGGTACTCATCCCCCTGCAAACTTACATAGGACAAAACAATCTCTTCCTTCTATAAGTTGTCTCTGTCATGATATTTTATCACAACAACAGAAAAAAGTTTAAAAACCTGATAACCTGTGTTTGCCCACCTGAGGCAACATGGTGGAAAAAGAGGCCTCACACTAGCTCTCCTCTGACTAACCCCTCCACCTACAACCTCTTTCCCATGAATGAGATGTAAAAAATAAAACAAGTAAGTTGAATAAACTTATGACAATAATGTAGGACTGTATGTGAGGTACTACAGACGGGAACGTATGCTATCTAGACATTCTAGAATTCAAAGTGGCCACTACTTACTCAAGTGTACTCCTCAGTTTTTATTAGTGGTAGTTAACAACGCTTTTCACCTACCAGTCTTCCCCTTCTAGATATAAGACTAGTTCCCAACATTTTTCAAAGTTGGCTATGGGTATTTAAACCTGGCTTTGACTAATGAAATGTAAATCGCTATGGCAAACACCTCTCTGTTACAGAAGAAACCATCAGAGCACATGCCAGGGTGAAGTCTCTATCAGCCTGCATGTGGCTATGCTGAGTGGAATGAACCTGCTCATCTCAGATTAACCTTGTATACCAGAAGTGAAGAAGAAATCCACACTGTTCTTACAAGCTGGGGGTCATAGTTCTAAGAGAATGCAGGTAGAGTTCCCAGCATTCCCAAAGCTGCATGTGCTCAGTAAATACTAATTTTCATTAGTACCTTTCCTTTTATTCTTAAGATGACAGATATGTATCCTCACCTGGATCTGCTGGGAGAAATGTGCAATATCTTGATCTGGCTGGTTTCCAGAAGCCAGCAGTCGGCTTTTGTTTTCCGTGAAGTGCTGCAGCTTGTTGGAAAGCTGCTCAAACATCTCAGCCTGGGGCAGGAGCTTCTTTAGGTTGCTCTCCTTTTCTTGCTGCTGGAGCTGGAGCTGTTGGAAGCGCTGGCTCAGCTCTGCCAGTCTGCCCTGCAGCATTGAGGCTGAGTTGCTGTCAGCTGTCTCCATGAATTGACTGACCATCTCATGGGTGGCTTCCAAGCTGCTCTTTTGTCTAGCAATGTCTTGCTTCAGTTTCTGTCATCAAGAGCAAGTGTGTCAGTTGGGGCTTACTTATGTTAGTATATCTGAGCCATCAGTTATTAAATTTGTAATAACTTCATGCTCAATGAAATTGGAAGACTGTAACCAAGCCTGAAGAATGGTACATCCTGCCGGGCAGCGGTGGCGCACGCCTGTAATCCCAGCACTTGGGAGGCAGAGGCAGGCAGATTTCTGAGTTCGAGGCCAGCCTGGTCTACAGAGTGAGTCCAGGACAGCCAGGGCTACACAGAGAAACCCTGTCTCGGGGAAAAAAAAACAAAAACAAAAAAAAAAAGAATGGTACATCCTTTATTTCCCCATCCACTTCACCAAATTAGCTCCCACCACTTTTCCTTGTGTTCAACAATGGTTTGGAAATTAGGATGAAGATTTTTCTTTCTTTTTATGTTGAAGATTGACCTCAGGGTCTTCCCCATGTTAACAAGCATGCATCCTATCACTAAGTTACATTCTCAGCCCCAGAATCTTCCCCCATGTTAACCAGCATGCACTCTATCAGTGAGTTACATTCTCAGCCCAGGAGCAGGAATGTCTACATGGAGTAGTCATTATCATCAAGCCTTATTACAAGATTCCTGGACAGGAATTATCCTCCTGTTACTTTCTCAAAGTCATATTATTACAGAAATGGCAAACACATCTCCTAGTGTAACTCACAGGAGAAAGGTTCTCTTACCATGTTGTTGGCCAAGGCTTCTTGGATGACTCCTGATGAGAGTGTTGCCACCTGCTCTCCTTCCAGGTTTTGTTCAACGTCCCTCATGGACTGCAGCAGGCTATCCATACTTTCCTGAACACTCTGAGACTGAGCAATTGTCTTCTGCAGCAAGGCAGACCTCTCAGCCAAGCTACAGGAAAGACTCTGGAAGCGGCTGAATATGGAATCTGGAAAATCAAGTCCATAAGAAAAAACACTAGATGCTATTTTTATAAGGTATTTTTAAGAATAAAAAGGTGAGTATGGTAGGATATGCCTGTAATCCTGGTATTCAGGAAGGCTGAGGCAGATGAAATTGGGGGCCAGCCTGATCTACATAGTGAGTTCAAGGCTAGTTCATGATATATACATAGAAAGTCTCTGGTCCCCCCAAAATAAACAAATAAAGAAATATAGAGACAGACAGACAGTAGCTCAATAGAGTACACCTTTAATCCCACTACTAGAGAAGCAAGGGGTCGGGGCTGGAGAGACGGCTCAGCAGTTAAGAGCACTAACTGCTCTTAACCTTCTGAAGGCTCTGAGTTCAAATCCTAGCAACCACATAGTGGCTCACAACCATCTGTAATGAGATCAGATGCCCTCTTCTGATGTGCCTGAAGACAGCCACAGTGTACTCACATATAATAAATAAATAAGTCTTAAAAAAAAATTAAAAGCAAGGGGTCTCTGTAAATATGAGGTCCCTGGTCTATATAGTGAGTTCCATGACAGCCAGGGCTAGTGAGACGCTGCCTCAAATAAAAACAAAACAAAAATGCAAACAAACAAAATATTCAGAAAGTAGTATTTAAATTATATATATTAATTAAAAATAATTAACATGAAAACAAATGGAATATTTTTGAAGTATATTAGTAAAGTAGCCAACTTCAATTAATTAGCAATTTGGCATTTAATAAAAACAAGGCAGTGGTGGCACACGCCTTTAATCCCAGCACTAGGGAGGCAGAGGCAGGCAGATTTCTGAGTTCAAGGCCAGCCTGGTCTCAGAGTGAGTTCCAGGACAGCCAGGGCTTACAGACAAACCAGAAATTATGCAATATGCTAAGGACTAAAGATAATTAGTCTGATCTTAACAAAATTAAGTTTGTAAATCAGTATAGGCAGAGGAAAACATAGCTAACTGTAAAAAAAAGCCCTGAGTACTATATTACTACTAAAAGCATGTCCTAGAGAAAGTCAAAATAATTCTTTTTTGTTGTTGTTGTTTCTGTCTTTTGAATGATAGCATGCAGTCATTTGACGAGTTGTCCTCTCATAAGTCATGAACATTTAAATACTTGGTCCCCAGTTGGCAGGATGAAGAGGTGTGGCCTTATTGGAGAAAGTGTGCCACTGAGGGTAGTTTTATTTAAGATTCTAAAGCCTTCTCCCATGCCCAGTATACTCTGTAAATCTAGCTTGTGGTTCAAGATGTGAGCCCTCAGCTGTTTCTTCCAACATGTCTTTGCTCTGCCATCATGAATTCTATCCTTCTAGAATAGTAGGCCAAAGTTAAAATTTTTCCTTTATAAGATGCCTTGGTCATGGTGTTTTATCAGAGTAAAGTAACTAAGACACAGAATTACTGGTTAGGATTTAACAAAGGCCATAAGCTCTCAGGCCTGTCTCCTTCCCTCCCTCCCTCACCTGTTTTAAGTAAATCTGGTAAGATATTTTTTGGTATACAAATTATATTTTAAGATGCACACATATTATGGAATGACTACATCATGTTAGTAACATAGCTAGCTCACACACTTAGCACTTTTCATGACAAGAACACTTAAAAATCTACCCACTTAGCAATTTTCAAATACATAATGTACTGACTAAAGCCACTAGGATGTGCCACTGTCGAAATCTTGAAAGATAAATAGGATTTCATCATTCATGGAGAGTACAATGAAATAAATGTCAGGTAAGAAACAGGAGAAATATCAAAGGCAGTAAAACTTGGGAATGGCAAGTTTTCTTAGAAAATGAAAGAAACGGGACTGAATGACAGCAGATACTCAAAGGGTTGAAGCCATAGAGTGAAAGCCATTCAAAGTGTAATAATAGAGTTCATTGGAAACTGAGCTATTTCATGACACCTTATACATGTATGTTGCATATAGCTTTTGCTACCCTGCCTTGTGTTCGTGGTGAGTCACATGCTTACACCCGCCTAGGAGTTATCCCAGATCCGTGGATTGAAGAAACACACAGACACACAGACACACAGACACACAGACACACAGACACACAGACACACACACACCTGTGTGCAGCAGTTATTCTCAAAATGCCTTGGCTAGCAATAACTGGGCATACCCCAACTCTAACCCTGCTACCTCAGCCATTGGCCAACATCTTTATTGATGGATCAAGAACCAATAAATAGGGGAACAGAACCTTCAGCATCCGTACTTGCAGATTCCTGATTAAATCAAAGTATCAGAACATGTATGTCCCCTGCCCTTAGTTTAGTGCTCTGGATACCTGTTCACACAGTTTACTATGTACTACAAAAACAAAGATGGCAGTAGACCTATGGAGAGGAGTACTGTGCTGCTTCGTACCTGTAGTTTCTTGAATAGGCCTACGGTCCAGTGTTGGCTCTCCTTCAATATCCATTAGGTCACGAGCTGCTTTTTGAAGCTTTTCTACAGGTACTTGGTGTTCAGCCAAATCTTCCTGTAACTGCTACTTGCCCAAAACAATAGCAAAAACAAAACAAAACAAAACAAACAAACAACAAAAACAAAGAATTTATGAATCTGGTATTGCCTAAGACATTTCAACTAATCTATTTTTAGTAGTTTTTGCTTTTATCAGTTCCCTCTAAGCCATGAAATATAAGACCTCGACACACAAACATGGTCTGAATCTGCCTACCTTTGTTGTTGCAAGCTGCTTTTGCAGGATTCCGGGGTCAGAGGCAACAGTGTCTGAGAGGAGCTTCTCCACACTGGCCTCACAAGTCAACATCCAGGCCTGCAAGCTGTCAGCGCTGCTCTGGAATTGTTGACACTGGCCTAGCAGCATGTTCAGATGAGAGCCCAATCGTATGCACTATGCCAAAGAAATAAAGAAGTCAAAGGTAACAGTTTTCAGAAAAGAGTCCAAAGAAAGAGTCTTTCCTGGTTACAGAGAGCTGACTGCAGCTTTACACAATGACTTAACTATCCACAAGCAGGATCACCACTACTTGTGCTGTACACCTCATCTCATCCTTTAAATCCCTAGGAAGACTTAATGAGTTGGATGACACACCACCAACGAAACATACATCAGACTATAGGCAAAATTAAGGACTTAAAAGTGGAAAAAATTGTTCTTTTTGGGGACATTAGAGATATTGACAGAAAGATGAAGTGTGATGTGTAAATTCTAAACTTTAGGAGGAAACATTTTTTTTTTTTGATTTTTAGGAAGATAAAGATTTATCCTAGAACAAATTGTCTAAGAAAAAAATGCTGCAGTTGGCTTAAATTTTGCTGTGCTATGTCTCTTATTAGCCCTAAGATATTGACAGGATATGGGAAGATGAGCACCTCTATCTCTACCAATGATATGATACATATTCCCAAAATTAATAGGACCATGGACCCACAGAGTCTAAATTTTTTTTATAGCTGATTAAACCCATTTTCCTTTGGTTCACATACACTGTGTCTTGTGCCTTATATTTCGAGCCTTAGGAATTACCCATAGTTGTTTGAAGACAGTCATAGTTGTTTCCCTGGAGGTTGATGGGGGTCTTTCCTTACCTTAGAGTGGAGAGTGGTGTATCTTTCTGTTGCATCCTTCAGTTTTTCATTCACTAAGTTTCTGGTGGTTGATGGCTCCTGGCCTTCCTCAAAATTGTTTTCCGTCTCTAAGACTTTCTGTCCTGAGATAGTCACAAATCTCAAGTCTCCTTTGTGGGAAATGACATCCTCTGAGAAGCTTCCTTGCCGCTTTAGCAAGGAGTTCAGAGCTTCAGGGCTGCTGCCTCCCTTATGCATACTATCCAGTTCATTCTCAGACCGTTCTAGCCAGTTTTCAAATTCCCTGTGCTCTTGCAGGAACTTCTGTAGTTCGTCTCGTAGAGTCTGTGTGTGCTTCAGCTCTGCCTCTGACTGGGCCAGGGAAGCTGCATATTGCTCCTTAAGCTCACCTAGCTTCTCTTGAAGCCTCTGTCGCTCCTCAGGTGTAAGATTGTGACCATGTTGGTCCAGGAAAGACTGAGCTGACTGGGTGGCCACAATGAAATTCTGCTGCTGAGACATCAATTCTTGGTGACGTGCCTGGTGAGTAAATAACCCCAAAGATCATCAGTAGAAAAACATGAACAATTTGGTTATATTTACAGCTAGAGGTAGAGATGCTAGAGACAGAGTGGTCTGTTTCAAAACACCACTCTCTTGTAGGGCAGGGGGTGGTGCCACATGCTTTTAATTTCTGTGAGTCCAAGGTAAGCAAGAGCTACCTAGTGAGACCCTATCTCAAAAAACAAAAACAAAACAAATTATAAATAACCCCTACCATGTACGTAGACAATACCATGCTTAAGATGAGTTATGTGAATGCCAAAAAGATGTTACAAGTCCCCATTAAAGTTATGTAATGAGTTAAGAGTCAGATGTGATTAAAGTCTACATTGAGGTCCATAAGAATATACAAATAAAGCCGGGCAGTGGTGGCGCACGCCTGTAATCCCAGCACTTGGGAGGCAGAGGCAGGCGGATTTCTGAGATCGAGGCCAGCCTGGTCTACAGAGTGAGTTCCAGGACAGCCAGGGCTACACAGAGAAACCCTGTCTCGAAAAACCAAAAAAAAAAAAAAAAAAAAAAAAAAAAAAAAAAAAAGAATATACAAATAGAATGAGTGACAGTATAGGGTGGAAAGAATAGCCTCAATGGAAGAGATGGAAGAGTAGTGAAAAAGTGTTTTTTAGAGGAAGTATACTCTAAACTAGGATCTGAAGAATAAACAAACATTAATCAAGAGGCACATCTTCCTTTATTTTTGACATTTAAGAGGTCAGAAAGTTTTAAGAGTAAGCAACTCTTCAGGAGAGAGAAGTGAAGGAAAATGAGTGATGAGCTCAAGGAAGTAGGAATCAATCTTCAGAAGGAGGTAGTGAGGACAGGAAACCATAGCAAACATATGGACTTAATATGGAAGGTAGAAGAGTTATTCAGGGACACAACTTCTTAGAAATAACATGACTTTATATGGGAGAGTGATAGACAGAAAGAAATCTAGGATGATTACTAGTTTGGGCAATTACATAGGAATGTACAAAGAACAGGTTGGACAGACAAGCAGGTCAGGTCAGATTGGAGATTACAGAAGAATTCTGTTTTCAGGTTCAAGTATGTGTGGTTACAGGTTGCAAAGAGGCATTTGGAGATATATACATTGATGTCAACTGAAGAAAAATGATACATGGAGTTTGTCAATATTGGTAACTCAAGTACTAGCCATGGACAAGAGTATCCAAGAGAAGCATATTGGTTTTTGGGTGTGTGTTTGTATATGTGCACATGCACAAATATATTCAGGTAATGCCAGAGATCAATTTTAGGTACTGTTCCTTATAAAGTGTCTATCTGATTTTTTGAGTTACTCTTTCCTTTCTAGCTGGAGCTAGGCTAAGCTGGCTGGAACCCCCATCTCTCAAGGAGTCCCCTTCTTTATCTGCACCATGCTAGGATTACCAGCGTGCACCACCATGCCTAACATTTTATCATGGGTTCTAATGATCAAACATAGGTTCACATACTTGTATTGCAAATAGTTTATCAACTGATCTATCTTCCCAGGCCTAGGAAAGCATATTATGACAGATGAGAAGAGGGCTGGGACCTATTGGAAGCATAACAGTATCTCAAAGACTGGCCAAAGGAAAAGAAGAAAGATTAAGGAGAAGTAGTGATTGAGAAGCCAAAGGAGAATGCATTTCAAGAACAGTGTCCAAGCTGCTGATATACCAAAGACAAACTAAAGCTATGATCCATTTTCTAGGTTCCTTTCTACAATCATGGCAAAGACAAGCTAACACCCTTACCTTCATTAACTCATACTGCCTGTTCAGTTGCTCTGGTACTTGGTTCATATCCACATAACCATCAGTGGCATCCAAAGTTTGTTTTTCCAGGCAAGCTCCAGAGAACTGTTCCATTCCTGGAAGGCTAGTCTGTGGCTGTCTATCAGATGACCCCACAGAAGTTACCCAATCCAAGAGAGCGTCGATCTTCCTCCTGTTCTCTGCCAGCTCTGTCGCTGCTTTACTCTGAAATCCAGAGGAATGCCAGTGAGAACGCTTAGGCACTCCACTATGAGAGCACTGGTTCAAAGTCAAAGAGAGAGGAGCTCTGTGCTAAGGAAAAACCAACACTCTAGTCGGGTGTAAAATCTTTTCATACAAAAAAGTATTATAATCTACTAGATTCTGTGAAAATAGTTATTTAAAATAAATTCCAGATTTCTTCAAGGTTTACTGCTTAAAGAAAAATAACCTAAAACACCTCAACAAAACAAACAAAATGAGAAAATGTCAGGATTTAGAAAGGTCCTGACAACCCTGCAAGGTTTCCTAACTATGTGATACATTGGAAGAGTAAGATACCATAGGCACAATTCTTATCTGGCAGCTCTTCCCTGAAGGGACAACTGACTTTTGTCATCTTTATCTCAGCCAAATGGAATTCGCTTCTCAAATTCATCTCTCACTAGTTTTTCTTTTCTTTTCTCTTTAATTTTTTTATTTATTGTTATATGTAAGTATACTGTCTTCAGACACACTAGAAGAGGGTGGCAGATCTCATTATGGATGGTTGTGAGCCACCATGTGGTTGCTGGGATTTGAACTCAGGACCTTCAGAAGAGCAGTCAGTGCTCTTAACCACTTAGCCATCTCTCCAGCCCCTCTCACTAGTTTTTCAAATATTTACTTAAAACAAGTTGTGTTGTTTTAAGTATTCAGTTATTTTAATATCCATCTTTAGGTGGTTTGCTTTCCCTTCCCATGATGCCTACTCTCTCAGTACAGGAATCCTGGGCTAAAGAAAGGACGTGATTCTACCAGTAGTGGTGAATAAAGTCACTTCAGATGTCACATCTTTGTTTTGTTTTCAGTTTCTCCCAGTCCCACACTCCACACTGTAACTATATAGCTGCCTGGAAGCAAAGCCTGTGATCCAACAGACTCCATGGAGATAGAGTTTTTAAGATTCATGTATATGAGTACATTTTTATGCACACCAAAAGAAGGAATGGGACTCTATTATAGATGGTTGTGAACTACCATGTGGTTGCTGGGAATTGAACTCAGGACTACTGGAAGAACAGCTAGTGCTCTTAATTGCTGAGCCATCTCTCCAGCCCCATAGATATTTTTCTAATACTCATAGGTCACCAATCAATATTCGGGCAAGAAAACATATCATCTGCTTTTTCCATCTTACACCTTATCAAAGCCAAAGTAGAAACTATAAGTAGAGCAAGCAAGTTTTAATTTTGTTTTTGGTAAAATACACATTTTACCAACCACTCCTGACCTGAACTCCTGGATATTTGGGGGAATGAAAAGACTGACTCTCAGGCTTGCTCCTAAAGATCTCTTCTGTGACTCTGCCCCGATATGGCTTTGGAAAACCAGTAGGTCAGCTACCTTCTCTGTCTCCTGCTGTAAGGCTGATGTCACTGCTTCCTCCAGCTCCTTCTGAGCCACCCGTGTCCGTTCCTGTAGAACCTCATATTGCTCCTTTGCCTGATGAAGTTTTTCTCGAAGAGCTGTCAGCTCCTGGGGGCTCAGCTTGCTCTGGTTCTCTTCCAGGAACCCTTCAATGTCTTTGACAGCAGTGGCGAATGAGGTGGAGTGATTCTGAATGTCACTCTGCAAATCCTTAACAAAGAGAAACAAAGATGACTGTATTTATCTTTGGTCCTTCCAGTCTTCTGTAAGGATGACATATATGTATATGCTGACATTCTGATGATAACTTACTTACGGTTTTATACCAAAACCAAAGGAAACAAAAAACAA
This sequence comes from Apodemus sylvaticus, assembly GCF_947179515.1. NCBI lineage: Eukaryota > Metazoa > Chordata > Mammalia > Rodentia > Muridae > Apodemus > Apodemus sylvaticus. The sequence continues at coordinate 137,180,885 of NC_067474.1, forward strand.
ACATTCAATGTTAAATAGCAAAATTTTTTACTTGGCAATAACTTGTCTTCAGAGAAAAGTCTTTTCTTTCTTTCTTTTTGTTTTTTGTTTAGCTCAGTAGATCAGGCTGGCCAGGAACTCACTGAAATTTACCTGCTTCTGCCTCTGAGTACTAGAATTCACACTGGAAGGAGAAAACTGACTCTGTATAGTTGTCACTGACTTCCAAAAGTATGATGTGGGATACACACAAGGGGATAAAGGGACAATATGGAGAGAGATGCCTTTGAAATAATGATATATAAAAAATAAATTTAAAATTAAAAATTGCCGGAACTGGCAAGTGGAAGAAATAAAAGGACAATATGATTCTAGCAGAGTGGAGCCTGTCAGGCTTGGATAATAGATCATCCAGTCTTCATAATTCATGATCAACTATAATCTAAAACTATTAAATAAACATTTCATAAGTATTCACATTTCCTAAGTACAGCATTCTGAATTAAATGATTGAAACTCATTCCTAGTAGGCATGATGTTAATCCTTTAATCCTAGCAGTCAGGACGCAGAGGTGCTCAGTCTTCACAAATTCAAGACTAGTTAGGTCTAAAGGCTCCTGTCTAAAAAGAGAGGGGTGGCGAGGGTGGAGGGAGACTCAGCAGTTAAGAGAATTTCTCCTTGGTGAAGACCTGGACTCAGTTCCTAGTATGCACATGGCAGTTCACAACCATGCATAACTGCAGTTCCAGAGAATCTGACACCTCCACAGGCACTGCACACATGCGGACATATATGCACATGTATATAGGCAACAGGTATAATACACCCATATATAGTAAAAAAAAAAAAAAAATGGGGGCTGGAGAAATGGCTCAGTGGTTAAGAGCACTGACTGCTCTTCTGAAGGTCCAGAGTTCAAATCCCAGTAACCACATGGTGGCTCTCAACCATCTGTAATGAGATCTGTCTGAAGAGAGCTACAGTGTATTTACATATAATAATAAATACATCTTTAAAACTTCATCTTGCTCTCCTCAGTCTGAGATGTGAAGAGCTCCTTTGTCTAGCACATCCCAGTTGTGCATGTCACTTGCCTATTAGTCACACCCAGGGCACACGGGGTCATCTGTCATGCTACTATGGCACTTACATACCAAGAATCCTCATTTCATAGAATAGTGGCACCAAAGGGCAAGAGTGGTGATGATTTTATTATAATATATTGTAAGAACTGCTCTAATTTTAGTTATGGATTGATCTTTCATAGTGCCTAATTTATAAGTTAAACTGTATTATCATATGTTCAATCACAATGTAACAGTGCTCCCTCACACCTGCTTCGGGATTGCCTGGGAGGCTTGGAAAGCACCCATTCCTTTCTCTAGGGTTTAGTGGATGGGGAGACTGCTCCGTCCTCCTGGTTACCATCTTTGCCCCCTAACATGGCCTACAAATCCAGGATGTAAGAGCGACGTCCATGTCCTGATCTCCACTTCCACTAATCTTCCTCTTGTTCTTTGCAGCCCAGCAGAAGGGGCCTCCTTTCAGTTCTTGACTAAGTTCTGCTCAGTGCCCCTCCTAACTTACGACTGAAACAGGGTCCCTGCCTAGTCCACTTCCTCCCTGCTACACCTTCTTTTGGTTTTTTTTTTTTTTGAGACAGGGTTTCTCTGTGTAGCCCTGGCTGTCCTGGAACTCACTCTGTAGACCAGGCTGGCCTCGAACTCAGAAATCCCCCTGCGTCTGCCTTCCAGAGCGCTGGGATTACAGGCTTGCGCTGCCACCAGCGCCCAGCTCTGACACCCTTTGAAGTCCACTTCCTAGCAGATGTACTCACATACCTTTACCTTTCTGCATGTAATGGTTATACTTGTCTACCTCTTCCACCAAACTGAACTCACGAGCGCAGTAATGTCTGTTCCCACTGATAGCATCATTAGGCACTCACTGTAATGGAGCCTTGGCAAACACTTATGAAGGGATGACAAGACAGCTCCATTCACACTGACCTTCAAGTCACTTTGGTTCTGCTGCAGAGCAGAAAGCTCTTGCTGAGAGGCTCCGCCCTGGTGCCTCACCAGTGCTCTTTCTGCCTGTCCGACCCAGTTGCAAAGATCCTCCAGCTTCTTATGGCAGGTGTCTTGTTGTCTCTGTAGAGTCTAATTAAAATGCAGAGGAGTCAAGAAATAATTAACGCTCATCTTACAAATACAAGTTAATTTCCTGAAATGTAAAACATGATAATTATATATCAAAGTTGAAAACATTGCTGGAAAATTGGAATAGAAAAAGGCACAGAAATCATATTCCGGAAGTTCCCCTCTTCTGGGCAGTTTACTATGTGGATGTACAGTTGGACAGATAGTGAGATAGTCGTAGAGAGGTGCTCCTTGTTCAGGTTTGAGTTTGGAAGCTCCTGTGGAGACTGCTGTTACCATTTATGGAATGAACAACATTGAAACCACATGACAGTAGTGATGGTGATAAATTTGTCTCTTTGAGAAGTTCTTCCTTTGAAATAAAAGGATTTGATATACACATTAAGTCAGAAATGTGGAAAAGTAGAAGAATTAGAACAAAAAAACCCCAAGAGTCTAGATAATTGATTAGCCAAATGAGGTTCTTAATAATTGAACTGATTTTATAAATCAAATGCCTCACAACTACAGAAGAACCATTAAATAAAACAATTGCATGGCAGGCTTGAGGAGTTGGCTATTTTGAGAAGAAATCTGTCTAAGAATAGCAACTGTCTCAATCTTTTGGGTGTCTACGAATACCACTAGAAAAGTCAGGGCCAGAGGGGGCAGGGGGGAATATGTTTCCATGCCTGATTCTTTTCCCATCGGTCATGTCAGTTCCATAACACTAAACTACCTGACCGAGCAACAAGTGAGCATGATGTGTTCTCCTGATCGTCCTTCTAAGAACAGTTTCTACCAGATTGCCCTCTGACGGCATTCTGACCTCATAGTCACCTGCACTTACAAACAGGTACCCATGCTGGCCCTCACTCCCCCTTTTTATGAAAAACAGAAGGGCACTGGAAGAGAGCTCTTAAGAACTCTTCAGCTGTGAAACAGGATCTTCATGGGTTAGGATGAGTGCAGATTGAATCTGAAAAAAGCAAAGCAAACAAGTTAACGCACACAGACACTCAGAGCAAATACAGAGAGAGGCAGAGCATTCCTGACAAGGTTAATGCACACTGTGGAATTAATCCCGTGTTCAGAATGTTCACATGCAATTCTATTACCTGCTACAATTAGCTCAAGGTGGCTCAGACCAATCTGCTTTATTAATTATCCATTTTATTAATGATACACTACACTATATAAAGGGCTAGGTAAGAACATTGCACAAGTTCAGGTATGGAGAGAGACTTGAAATATTTCATCAGGATTTATCTCAATTCAACATAGTTGAAATAATTGGACAGTAGCAGGGGATAGAAGGCATGGACTACGAGTTTTCTTTAAGTTTAACATAAAACTCAACTATACTTTGTAAAATATAGGAGCCCTTGAGACAGATTTACTGAGCTCATGGCAATACTGTCACTTACTATAACCACTGTGTCCAATGGCAGAGATGTCAAAAGCATTACTGAAGACAGCCTGTGGCTATGATGTTACTAGACACTGGATTATGCTGAATTTAAATTTGCAGCATGAGACTTATGATAAGAATTGGTATGATAGTCAAATATATATATATAAAAAAAGAGAAAAGAAACATCAACCTTGGTTTTGTACATTGTGTTCCACTGTGAAAAACTGAGCACTTCAGAATGTAGAAAAGTACAAGAAAATAATAACTTAAGTATTCCCAAAACAAGAGTAGAACATGGTAGCTCATGCCTTTAAATACAGAATATGGGCAAAGGCAGGGGGATCTCTGTGAGCTCAAGGGCAATCTGTTCTAAACAAAGTCATCTTGCACTACATAGTGAGACACTGTCTGAAAAGCAAAACAAAACAAAACAAAAAAACCAAAACAGTATTATTCTGATCCAGTTTTTTGTCAGGGAATCTTATTATGAGTTACTTTACAAGCCGTTTAATAAAACCGATTTTTCAGAGCCACTCCTGTTAACAGTTCTAGGTGCTCCCCACAGGCTCCAATGCCTGCTGGGAAAGCAGTAGGAAGGAAGGGCCGGCTACAATTTTACATGAAAAGTTGAGACAATGGGACATAGTAAAAAGAGAGTCTCACTAAAATAAAACACTTGCACATGCAATCACAAACAAACATATATTCTCTCATACACATAAAACAAGAAAAAGCTAGAGCAGTTCTCTCAGACCAGACCACATCGGCCTGTGTGACATAAAATTCTGAAGTTGGTAAAGCCAGGTTCCTGGAATCATAATAGGCAGGCCAGGAAACCCCTAGAAGACACCCCAAAAGACAAAGTGAGCTCAGTTTCTGGGTCAGTCTGACCTCAACCTGAACTTCTTGCTGGACTTGCTGCAGACGGCTCTGCACCACATCTCTCTGAGCTGCAAGGTGGTCCACAAGGCCCTGGAAGGACCTCTGTAATTCACTCAGAAACTGCAGCATCTTCTGATTCTGCTGAAGAGACAGATCCTGTGGGTGCTCGGATATAAAGAGCTGAATAGCCAAAGCAAGTGCATCCAGCTGAGACTTCCTTTCAGCCATAGATTGTTTCATATCCTAAGGCAAATGGTGAGAGAAAAAACAAACTCCTTTTATTTCTCTAGTCATGGAAAATCTACTGGTTTTGAGAATTAAAGGCTAATGTCCTATATTTTATATTTCGTTACAAAAAGCAACACTGCCAAATCTCATTTTTTTGTTCTTTGCAAATTCCCAAAACAAAGCACTAATTGCAAGTATGCTTCTATTACTGGATCTAGCTTTACAACGCAGTAGGCTTTCCATTTTTTTATAATAACAGCACTATATTATTGCTAACTCAAATTTTATGACTTAATTTTTTTCATAATTATTTATTGTGGTCGAGCTGGGACCCGAGTTCTTGTGTACATGGGGCAGACACTTTTCCACTGAGCCACAACCCTAGCTCCTTTTATATGTTTAAGACAGTCTTACTATGCTGTTCAGATTGGCCTTGAACTCATTTTATAGCCCAGAAAGGCCTGGAATTTGTGATTCTTTCAGCTCAACTTCCTAAGTAGCTGAAATTAGAGGCCCATGCCACCAACCCTGGCACAATTAAACAAAAAAATATTTTGGAAAAATACAACATTTCTGGTCCAAGGCTTGCGAGATGGCTCAGCAGTTAAGAACACAGGGGACCCAGGCTCAATTTCAGCATCCTCATGGTAGTAACTCTAGTTCCAGGAGGTCCAGTGCCCTCTTCTGGCCTTAGTGAGCACAACAAGCATGTAGTGACAGACATACTTGCAGGCAAAACAACCTGCAGGTAGCTTAAGCATCTGTTTTATTGTCCAGTAAGTAATTGGTAGGGCAATACTGAAACAACAGGAAACTTATTTGATTCACTTAGAAACAACCTTTTATTTTTTTGTGGCTGGAGAGATGGATCAGTGGTTTAGAGCACTTACTATTCTTCCTGATCATCTGTAACTCTAGTTTCTCGGAATCTGACTACCTATTCTGGTCTCAGTGGGGACATCATACATGCACTCAGGTCCCCATAAATATGCAAAATTTAAAAAAATCTTTGTAAAAAAGATTGTTTTACCTTTTTGTTGTTGTTTTTGTATTTCAAGACAAGATTTCCCTGGCTGTCCTGGAACTCACTTTGTGGACCAGGCTGGCCTCAGACTCAGATCCACCTGCCTCTACCTCCCAAGTGCTGGGATTAAAGGTATGCACCACCACTGCTTGGTGATTTATTTACTTCTAGCCTACAGAAAAAGCTTGCCTACTTACACTCTAGGTCAACAATGAAAAGCTCTCCAAAAATTGTGCAAGAATGGACACCAGGCAGAAGAGAAACAAGAAACAGATCCTAGCCGCTCAGTATAAAATAGATATAAAATTGTTAATATAAAGCCATACTTTGGGCTTTCAGAGAATAATTTCAAGGAGAATAGTCAAAGGTTCCAGACCTCTAGGAATATAATAATCTTACATAACTCATCTAATTTCTGAGAGGGCGATTTGGACTTTCTAAGAAAGGTTAAGTATAAAGACAGATTTGGCAGTAAGGAGAATCAAGGTACGCCAAGGGGCATTGTGGGAATGGGTGGGGAACTTGCCTCATGTCGCTGCAGAGTGTGACTCAGGCCGCCAGGATCAGTTTCAGTGCCATATCCCTTGCTGTTGAGAGTAAGACTGGTTCTGCCAACCCAGGCTCTCAGATCTTGAAGTTCACCTTCCAGTTCCTTGTGCCGATTTAACACTGTGGTCTAAGAAATAAGCAGCGAGTCAGACTTTACCTCTTGAGATCTACCCAGGCTCGGTGAGAGCCCTCAGGAATAAACGTGAGCAAGGTCCTAGGGCTGGAGACATGCCTGGGAGGTTAAGAGCATTTGCTGCTCTTACAAAGTACCTGAATTCGGTTCCTAGCACCCACACCAAGCAGCTCAAAACACTGTAACTCAAGTACCAGGGGATCCTGTATCTTCCTCCTGGCTGGCACCCGCACTCATATGCACATAACCCTCAATATACAAATGTGTAATTAAAAATAAATCTTAAAAAAAACTCACAGGAACCCCCACCCCCAACCAAGACACTACCTTTTTTACTTCCACAGCATTCTGGAGGTGGAGGAACCTGGAACTCCAAGAGTCACTAACAGAGCCTAGAGACTTCTGAAGATTCTTGGCATCTTTCTCTAATGCCTTCAACAGCTGAGCAGGAACTTCTCGTGGCTGACTGATAACAATCTGATCCACACACTCCAATTCCTGACTCACCACCGTTGACAGATCTTTTAATTCCCTGTCTAATACCTGAGGAAACAGAGTAAAGTTACTCCCAAAGTCAGGAGTAGTACTGTGCCTGGGGATTGGGATCAGTAGAAAATCATGTGCCTTCCTTTTGTTTTGTTTGTTTTTTGGATTTGGTTTCTCTGTGTAGCCCTGGCTGTCCTGGAACTCACTCTTCAGTAGACCAGGCTGGCCTCAAACTCAGAAATCCGCCTGCCTCTGCCTCCCAGAGTGCTGGGATTACAGGTGTGTGCTACCACAGCCCAGCCTATGCCTTCCTTTTTTGAGGCCTAAATTCAATCCCCAGTACAGGGTAGCAATTTTACTTTCTGGGAATCAATTGTGTACACGTTAGCTCACCTCACATCTACATAGGACTTAAAAGACGAATTGTTATGTAGGCTGCTTAGTTTAATCAAGGATCAACTAACCTTCCTCAGCATTGAGCAACATGGACTGTTTTGTCTAAGGCCACCAAACAGACCTAGGAGAGTAGTTAGGCTGGATTCAGGTTCTGACTCAGGGTAATATTCTGCCCACAACACCCTGACTCCTCTTTAAGACCACCAGTTTTCCTTTTCCCAGGCAGCTGACATGTAGAAGTAACATGCTTCAGGGGAAAACAACCAAAAGATGATCTTTCCATCCAGATTCTAAGGGGAAAGAACCAAAGAACATAAAAATACCTGGAAACAGTCTTCCCACTCAGCTGTTCTTCTCAACAGAGAAGTGGGCAGTGGAAGAATGTAACAGTGTTTGGGGGGCATAGCCTTGCTTCCCTGTTGGCCTCTATTTATACCACAGACTAGACATTGAGAAGCGAGGCAAACCTCTGCAGGCTTGATCATCTTCATCTTCAATCTCAATGAGTGACTTGGCTTCCCTTGCAAGGCTGCCTTTTGATTCTTTCTAATGTTCTTAAGAGCCACCTACTATCTATTATCAGTTTCTCCTTGCTTAGCTTCTCCAGAATCCACTAAAAACATGTCTTAGTCACACCACATTCTCTATTCTTCCTGGAGTCTTTTCCTTTAGTTTCTGTAAGGCCAGTGTTTCTTAGTGTTCTTTGAACAACTGAAATAGGACTCGGGATATGCCTCAGTAGGTAAGAGCACTTGCTTGAGGAAGCATGAAGACCCGAGTTCAAATCCTATAGTCCCACATAAAGAGTTGGGGATGGTCACAAACACATGCAACCCTAGTGTTGCAGAGAGATGAAGAACAAGAAGATTCCTGGGCTATGTTGGTTGGCATCCTAGTTCTAGGTTTGGTGAAAGACCTTTTTGAAAAGTGTAACATGAAGGGTGATAGAGCGGGACAATGAAATAAATCTCTGTGGCCCACTTGTGAGTACACTTGGGTGTATACAACCACACATGTGTATACACATATACAAAAGAAAAAGGAAAAAACAACCAACTCACCAACTAGGTATAGATGGTTTTATTTCTGAGGTTGTGAATCAGTTTTTTGGTTTAACAAACACACATGCACATGCACAAACATGTATAGTCTATAGACAACCTGGAATGTCATCTTCAGGAGTTCCATTTACCTCCTTTGAATCAAGATCTTCCATTGGTCTGGAACCCACCATTTCGGATAGAGTACTGCATAGTGAGCCACTATAGGAATTCTCTTATTTTTGCCTCCCCAATGTTAGATAACAGATGTATCCCAGTGTGCCTGGCTTTTGTTTTGGTAATACACAGTCTGACTGTGTAGGCCTGGCTGGCCTGGAACTTACTAGGTAGACCAAGCTGGCCTCAACCTTGTGGTGATTCTTCTGACTCTGTCTCTTAGGAGATGGATTACAGGCAAATATATTCCCATATCCAGCTACAAACTTAAGTAAAACACTGCAGGATTTTTTTTTCCCAGCAGGAAAGCATAAGCATTATGGGGCTGGAGAGATAGCTCAGCAGTCAAGAGCACCTACTGCTCCTCACACCAATGCTAGGCAACTTACAACTACCTGTTAACTCTAGCTATGGCCTCCATAGGAACCTGCAATCACATGCACATACTCACACACAGAGATACACACACATACATAATAGCAAATTTTATTTGTCACATACTGATGAAAAGAGTGTCCTTAGATCTCTGTTCTAGAGAGTTCCAGTTATACTTTTCCAATGTTATTCTTAATGTTTTAATCTTTTAAATGGTGCTAAAATGGCATTCATTCATTCACTCATTTGTTCATTCATTCTATTGAGTTTGCATGTGCTACAGTGCAAACACAGTGTGAAGGTCAGAGAACAACATGCAGGAATTCCTTTTCACCTACTATGCAGGTCCAGGAAATTGTTGAAATCAGGTCTGTAGGCTTGATAGTAAGTGCCTCTGTCAATTAAGATATTTCACTGACACAAAGGGTGGTGATTTCTGAATTGCCTAAAAAGTTGCCTAAAAACCCAACATGCAGAGACGGGTCTGATAAATATAGACTTCGCTGAGGGGGTGAGATTGGGCCCTTCACTTGAAAAATCATTTCCATTATCACCATTAGGTCTTCGATTTCCATGGGTGGGTAGGTCAAATCATGGAAGGTCAAATGAAAGTGAAGCTCAAGGGCTAATCACCTTCATCTAATCCTATGGCTTCAGAAAAGAACCTTTGCCTTCAGCTGTGACTTCTTATAGAATCTAAGCAGATGTTGCCTTCAGAAGACAACCTTTAGCCTTCTAGAAAGAGGAAAAAAACATATGCAACTGCTATGTTGCTGAAACAAGTTGGCAATCTGGCCAGGCAGTGGTGGCGCACGCCTTTAATCCCAGCACTTGGCAGGCAGATTTCTGAGTTTGAGGCCAGCCTGGTCTACAAAGTGAGTTCCAGGGCAGCCAGGGCTACACAGAGAAACCCTGTCTCGAAAAATACCAAAAAAAAAATACCAAAAAAATACCCAAAAAAAAAAAAAAAAAAAAGTTGGCAATCTGTAGGTTTACCGGCTTCTTACACTTTAAACAACTTCCAACCCCGTTTGCATATGCGTCTTCTTTCTGGTATTGCTATAAAGGAGCTCTAGGGACTTACACAATGTGACTTCACCTACTCAAGTTTGGGAACTAGTATTCTAAGGTTAGCTAAAAGTAGACCATTTTAAAAATTTTTATATCTTATTATTAATTTGTATGAGTGTGAGTGAGTGTGTGTGTGTGTGTGTGTGTGTGTGTGTGTGTGTGTGTTTGTGTGTATGGAGGCCTTCCAGCTGGGATTAAAGGGATGTATCACCATGCCAGCTTATTTCAAATTTCTTAACCAATCACACTGCTTTTGAACTTAACTTCATTAAATCAAAGATCATACAGGTAGTATATATCTATCCAAAGTATATACAAATATGATTCTTAAAAATCTTACTTGTTCTAGTCTGGTACATTGTACAAATACCTAACAAGGAGTCTGAGATTATCTTTCAATGGGAGAGAGTGAGAAGCAGGTTCTCGTAGATCTTGAAGTCCTCAGGGTAACTAGCTAGAGGCCACCATAGAAGCCAGTGGGCTGGAGGAATGTTTGCTACATACCTTGGCCTGACCCAGTAGATCTTGCAGCTCTGTCACATTAAGTTCCAAAGGTTGAATCTGTTTGGTTCTCATTTCAATGTCCCGTAACAGAGACAGATAAGAGACCAGTTTCTCATCATGTTCTAAACAAAGTCTCCGGGTAAACACATTCTGTCGATCCAAAGTAAAACTCATGAAGTTATATTGTTTTCCTTAAAGTCAACTTTTAAAATAAAAGCATTTTTTACTACATGTAAGACAGGATGAAATATGCTATTCTGCCTGAGTCAATTGATAAGCAATAGACAAAAATCATTTTATGACTTCCTCAGAAAGCAGAAGCTCATAATTATAAATAAATATGCATCATTTAAAAACACCTCTAAAGGCCATTCTGACTTCAAGTAATATTTCAAATTAGCTTCATTGTTTTAAATCTCAGAACTCTGAGGCTGGAGATAGATCTTGGCGGTCTATGAGTTGCATAGGAAGCCCTGAGTTCAGTGCTAGAGTCACAAAAATAAAAACAGTGAACAATTTTCCTACTTTTTGCCTAATTTTCCAACAACTAAAATATGGATGATAAGTGAATTAATAACTTAAGAAAATTAGCTAACACAAAATAAATATCTATGTGTATATGTGAATGAATTTTGTATCCAGTTAAGAATTATAGCCAGAAACTAGGGCTGAGTAGATATAGCTCAGTAGTAATAAAGAATCATCATAGCATTAAAACTATCTATATCCTTTTGTTTGCTTGTTTTTGTTGTTTTGAAACATAGTTTCTCTCTGTATCCCTGGGTTTCCTAGAATTCATTCTATAGATCAGGCCGGCCTCAAACTCAGGGATTCACCTGCCTTTCCTCCTGAATGCTAACGCTACTTATAGTTTGGGAACAAGTATTTTCTGGTAAACTAAAAACACACCTTATTATGTTTTCTTTTAAAAAACGATTTATTATTATTATTATTATTAATATTAATATTATTATGTGTGTATGTAAAAACAAACTAAAAAGCCAGAAATGATGATGTGTGTTTTTAATCCCAGAATGGGAGGCAAGATGACTGCCACAGTTGGAGGCCTCCCTCAGGATACACAGTGAGCACCAGGCCCCTAGGGTCACAGACCCAAACCCTGTTTCAAAACCAAATCAAAACTAAGCAAACAAAAGCACTCTCAGCCCCTAAGAAAGCAGAACCCAGCACACTGGAACACTTGCCTGAGTTTCTCTGCAAGGCGCGGGGTTCACACCTCCACTCCCCTCCACACGAGGCATGGCCACCAAGGGGGCTCGTTCACCTCCAAGGAACGCTTGATGCTTTTCCTTAGGTGTCGCCTCCTCCGCCTTCACTGCAGAGCATGGCAGGGACAGTGGCATTTCCTCCCTGGTTCCACAAGTGGTGGGAATGACAGCATCATGCTGCCTTATAGTCTCACTCTGCACTGTCCTTTCGGGCAGTTTCTCCGGAAGATGAGATGCCAAGACCCCGGGTACTTTTTGACCCACTCTGTCTCCAGAGCACTGTTCTTCTGTGTCTCTAACTAGGGGATTTACTACTTCTAGAAATGTTGTCTCCTGGGTTGTTGTTACTTTAGATTTCTGATGTCCACAAAAATTGCCGTCCACTTTGCTATCCTCATGAAGACTCTTAATATTTGAGGAATCTAGACAACTGACACCTTCCGTATCTAGAGGAGAAACCATGGTTTCTTTCAATTTCTGGGCTCTTGTTGAGTCCATAGGTATTTCTTGATGTAACTTTTCTTTATAATTTTTGGATGGGAAAATCTTATCTTTGGTCTCTACAGTCTTAGATGTAATATATAGGTCTTGGTTATCAGTAGTCTCCTGTCTTGTGGTAATTTGGGCAGTCCTGTCTCCTTTGGAACCACGGGGTATGTCTGAAATTTTGGATTCTCCATCTGATTCCTGGGAGTTCAGTCTTTTGGGTCTTGGGATCTCAGAAGAGACTGGTTCTTTATGGACAGTACTAACAGTTTCTTGAGATAATTTTTCTCCTGGTTTTAAAATTGAGCAGAGGTTTACAGTTTCCATTTCCCCTTCACCGAAGAATGTTAAAGCATCTTGATCTTTTAAGGAAGCATCTTTAGATGTCATCTGGGAAGGGAAGCCTTCAATTTTACAAATAACAGAAAAGTCCTTTTCTCTACCAGCTTCTTTTCCCTTGTCATTTCCAATCATTTTCATAGATCGGCTCTTTACAAAGGAGTCATGTTCATCACCAATTGTAACTTCCTGGTCCAACTCTTCCTCAGACAGAAGTCCTGCTGCTCTGCTCATTTGGACACTTTGCTCTCCTCCCATCTCTCTCCTCATTCTATCAACCTCCACATGCACTGACCGCTCACTCAACAGGCTGCCTGCTGCTTCATAATGAGATTCTTGTCCTTTTGAAATCCTTCTCCCCTGACCTTCTCTAGCTTCCTCAGCATCCGGGACTGAGGTCGACTGCTTTACATGAGAAGTCATTTTTATTTGTGTTACTACTTTCTCCTGCTCTATGTCTGCACATTTTCTCATATGGCTTCTAGCTTCCTCTCTGAGTTTCAAATCAGAAGATTCTGAGCAGGGATGTGTCACCAAAACTTGGTATGAGGATTCACCCTTAAGACCAAAAGGACTTATGATGCAGGCAGATACTTCATTGTCTGAAGCGTTCTCCTCATCTTGACTCTGGCCTTCCATCTCTACTGAAATCTTCCTGCCCTTTTCTACCTTTTCCCCATTAGAAACCCTTACATCAGACTTTTCTTGAGCACACTGACTCCCAACTTGTAACACTCCTTCATGTTTCTCCTTATCATAACTCTCCCCGGAGGTCTTACTAAACTCAAATAGTAACTCCTTTTGTAGAAAGCCACCCTTCAATTCACGTACTCCAGTCCCATCTTGCTCTGTTAAGGTATCTACTTGGATCATAGTTGCCAGTTCAGGGCTGATCAATCTTTTCTCAACAGCATCGTTTAAAGTCACTCTTTGATCATTATATATATCAATAATTCCTCCAGTTAACACCTGATGAGATGCAATAATCCTGGCCATGTTTTTATCTAACAGTTTCTTTTCCAAAGCTGATGCCAATGTCACTCTTCTTCCTGTGGCTGTATCTATGATTCCACCAGTGTTCGCCTGAGCTTCCAAAACCTTCAACGCCGACACAGAGTCTACTTTTCCATGCTGGATTGCTTCAGACAGTGTTAGAACTTTGTTGTTCTTCTCATCTTTAATATCAGAGAATGGAATTACTTCGAGATATCTCCATCCAGACTCAATGTCAATCCTACATTTTTTTACCAATTCTGAGTAGGGAATAATTGTACAGTTCTCAGGATCTATAACCCCATGCATCACTCCTGAAGGCAATTCTGTTTTATTAGTTAAGGATCCTCCTTTGTTACCATTTGCCAAGTTCAGTCTCTGGCCATAAATGAAATCCCCCAAGTTCCCACTAAAGTCCTGAATCTCTTCGATTTCTCTTTTCAAGTCTGGAGAAACAAGATCTAATTTTGTGGCTTCTGAGAAGGAAAGAGCTTCCTTTGTTTGAGGATGAAAATATTGATAGTGGTTAAAGTTCTCAACCTTTCTGAGCTGTCTGGCCACATCTTCACTGATCAAGCCATGTTTAAGGGCATTATCAACCGAAAGTCTCAAGCCAGATATATGATGAATGATACCACCATCAAGTACTTGCTTAGACAATAGATAAACAGCTTCTTCTCTCTCTAGAAGACCTCTATCAATGGACTGCAAAACTGTTAATGGGGCTTTACTTTCAGGGTCCATAAGTCCTGTTGTTTCCATCTGTAGCCCAATTAATTTATCTCTAACTGCTTTTTCAGCACCTCTGCCTTTGGTAGCCTTTTCCAGATAGATAAGTTCTGTCTGGTCAGCAGTGTCTACCAAACCAAGATTTGAGGCCAAAGTTACTGAAAGTTTTTTGCCTCGTTTCAGGTCAACAATTCCACCAGTTATCACCTGTCCCTCTAGAATCCTTGAGGCTGTCTCCTGGTCAAGCAGTCCAGCTGCCACAGCCTCCTTTACAGAGCACAGTGAGTGGGTCCTGGGGTCAACAACACCACTTATAGCTTTGTCCGACATAAGGACATTATATAATAATTTCTCATCCATTAGACCTTCATCAATGACTTCTTCAGTTGTCAAAGACTCACGGGTCTGGGAGTCAAAGAAGCCCCGAAACATGTTCAGTTTCCCCATAAGTTTCACAGCAGTGTGGCTAGATACAAGGCCTTGGGCTATTGCTTCATTTAGTAGGAGTTTCTGACCTGTTTCTTCATGAAATATTCCACCATCCTGTAGCTGTGCAGATAGTGTATTTAAGGTAGCGTCTTCAAAAGGAGAACTACACAACAAGGAAGGCTCACCCCCATTACCTTCTGTATTCGCTTTTTCTAATACCATCATCTGACCATCTGCAACATTCTGTCCTTCTTGGCTTTGTTTGTGGCTATTGCTAACCAAAATTGCAGCATTTAATGCTTTCTCTGAAGAATTAACATTCATATCACATTCTGACTTAAACTCTGATTTCAAACTTACAGAAGTATCTACCTGAAATTGTGATGTTTTATTTTGAGACTTTGTAAGTGGTATTCCAGTTTCGCTTGGAATATGGTCAACTTTGACAGTCTTCATTTGTTCTTTGTGACATGTAAACAAAGACTCTGTGGGAGCTTGGCATTTTGACTTCTTAATAGAAAGGTCTCTGTCAAGTACCAAGGACATACCTTCAGATTCCTCAGGACATTCTACAAGGAGGGGGTGTCCGCTGATATTTTCCTCGCTAAACATTTTTGTTTGCTCTTCCTTTCTACCTCCTAACAATGACCTTTGTAGCTCTAACTTGACTTTATTGATGACTTTCAAACTGCAAACATTTTCAGTAATGATTTCTTGTTCTCCCAAAAACAGCTCCCTTTCAGGGCTCTCTGAAGAAGAGCATTCTATTCCTATAACAGACCTTTCACCTTTTGCTTCAGTACAGTTTTCCTGACTAGGATAGCCTTTGTTCAGAGAAGGAAACTGGGATTCACAGAGCTTCCTAGGATGCTTAGCACTGGAAATTTGGGAGATGGTCTCAGTATCCAATTCTTGTGATTCCTCAGAAGGAATCTTTGTGAGTCTTTGATGCTGAATTTCAAATGCTTCTGGAAGAATTCCCTGACAGTCATCTCTGGATGTTAGCATCTCTAGCAGCTCTTGGTCCAGCAAAAGCAGCCTCTGTCCAGTGTGTGCGTTAATGTAGCTGTGAGTTGCCAGCTGAAACAGCAGCTTCTCTCCACTGCTGGGTCTTCCCTCTCTTTCGCATGACACAATTGCTTTACCAACAGCAGCGCCTACCTCATTTTGTTCTGCAGAGTCTGCTAGTTGTATGTGGGGCATCACGTCAGGGATACAAACTGACCTTAAGCTATTGGCAAGATCTTTATCTAGGATACCACTCTCTGTTGCTTTTTCCCAGGACCAAATCTCTGTGACTGTTGGTAGAAAAAGAGCCTCAATTTGCTGTCGGTTATGGAGGATTTTATGTGCTAATTCAGTAGACACAATACCTTGTTCTAGAGCATCTGTAATTGGGAGGATCTCTCCAGATTCAGGCAATAATAGCCCCATAAATGACCAGAGAGATTCCAGAATTACAAGAGCAATCTTAGCAGCTACTAGATTATTGGTCACTGCTTCATCAATAGTCATCCTATCCCCTGTGACAGTGTCAATGATGCCTCCTGTCTGAAGCTGCCTTATGAGAATAGCACAGGCCAGATCTTGGTCAATCAAATTATGTCTCACAGCCTCTTCCACGGTAAGTCTGTGTCCTGTTCTTGGATCTACTATGCCACCAGCGAACAGCTGAGCTTCCAACAGCCGGACAGTGACCTGCCTATCTATCAGCCCTTCCTGAACAGCACGGAAAATGCTAACTTTCCTACCTGATCTCAAGCTCACCATTCCCCCTGCCAACTGCTTGACAGGCAACAATTTCAACCCTGACTCTTGATGGATGATACATCTTTTCATCAGTTCCAGCAAGCCAACTTTTTCAGCTGTGTTGGGGTCTATTAAATTCTTGGATGATCTCAGATGAGACTGTAATTCTGAATGAAGCCATGATGCAATGAAGCCTTGATGAAAAGCTTCTTCCAGATTAATACAGTTCTCACTAGGGGGGACACTGAAACCTCCAGTTGCCAGGTGAACTTCTAAGACTTTCAGTCCAAGTCTCTCATTGATTATTTTCTTTTCAATTGCTTCTACCACAGAAAGGGAGCCTCGGGTCCCTGCAAGCCTGCTTATTAAAGACAGAGAATCCCTTAGTCCCAGGAGCTGTTGATATATTGGAAGGTTAATGAGATTTCTGGTGAGACCCTCTTCCAAGGAGAGCTTTTCACTGTTCTCAGGAGCAATGAGACCAGACATGATAATCTGGGATTCCAGGAGCACAAGGCCTGTGTCTTGGTCAATAAGGCCCTTTTGCATGGCTCTGAAGATGGGGAATATCTCCACTGTGCCTAGGTCAATCACCCCAGCAACTGCTCTGCAACCCTAAAAGAAAGAATTAAAATGAAAATAGAATCAGAATCAATGGTAAAAAGTGTAACTATTGAAAGAGAACCACAGTAGATGAAATTCTGGTACAAGAAAAACCTACCCCGAGTAAGCCCCAACCTGTACGAAACACCAAAATGCTAGCCAGGCCATTTGTGCTAAGAAGTAATTCTTCTAAATGGCCAAATGTTTAATAGAGCCAGAGTTCACAGAATGCTTAAAGGATGATAGACAGAATCAAGCATTTCTGAGTAACAAGCTTTATTTACAAAGTAGCAGGCAGTGGAAAGAAAGAGAATAGCTTAAAAAAAAAACTTATTTATTACTATTAATTGATTGTATAGGGTGTGTGTGTATGTCTATGCATGCATGCATACAGGCACTCCAGAGCCACAGCACTCATGTGTAAGTCAAAGGACAACTAGTGTGATTGGTGCTATCCTTCCATCATGTGGACCTGCTAGGCATTTTTACTTGCTGAATGACACTGTTTGCCTTAGGTGACTATTTTTAAAAATTTTATTTTTTACTTTTTTAAACTGTGTGTATGGGTGCATATGAGTGCAGGTGTCCTAGGAGCCCAAAGGTATATTAGTCAAGCAGTGTGTGCTTGAGAGTTAACTCTCTAGGAGGCCAGTGCTAGGAAGACCTGAAAGACCAAGTCAAGGAAGAAACAGATTGTAACCCACTAGAACCTCTGCTTCCAGGCTAGGCTAAAAGAGGTAATAGAACAACTACGATCATAACTGCCACTCAGATGTATGAAGAATGATGTATAATCTTCACAATGGTCCTTTAAAAGATTAATCGTAGTTTGCATGTAAGAACATGAGACAAACACTAGGTGACCTGCCCAATGTAACAAAACAAGTGAGCTCCAGAAACCAACCTGGTCTCAAATTTTTTGTTATTATATTGTCTCTCTGGATAGTTCTGGGAAGTATGAAACAGTAAAGTCACACCTTAAACAGTAGTTAGTCTGTAACTTCAGGTAATAAGGTAAACCTTATACATTATTAAAATTACCTTTTGTAAAGTCTAGAATCACCTGCTGAAGAATTCTTAATTTAAAGCCTTTTATTTTCGATTCCAAACCATTTGAAGAGTTTAGCCACTTGACTGCGTGATCACTTACATTGCGCTCCATTTACAGCTCTTTTTCCTTTTGTTTGTTTGTTTGTTTTCTGAGGCAGGGTCTCACTATGGAACCCTGTCTGTCCTAGTATAAATTATGTGGGGCAGGATGGCCTCAAATTTCCCGGCAGCAGACTTCTGCCTCTACCTCCAGAGTGAGGAGGTTAAAGGGCAGATATCACCATGCCCTTCATTCACTGCCTCTCTTAGGGCAGTATTATTTTTGGATTTTTAAAAACTCCAACATAATCTAGACTTAATTCTCAACCACTTCCCTGTTTACTAACAAGTGTACTTCATTTCTATTCTCAGTGAGAGGTAAATAATATTAAAAGCATAGTTTTTCTCTATGTGTTTAGGAACAGTATCTGCAAGACAATGAACAGTGAATGAATACATAGACAACGTGTAAGAAAATCTTTAACACTATCAGGCCACAGTTTTCACTTTAAAGGCTGAACAAGGATTTCAAGCATGAAGACTGCACATAAGAAAAGGGACTTGGCTCATTTCTCCACTCCATTGCATATCTCAATTAATGGCATAGCTCCCCATGCTACAAGGTATATTATTTGCTATTCGCCTTAACCTTTAATTTCCATATTGCAGGGTTCCATATACCATACCATACACATACCATATAGATCTACTATGTGTCTATTTTATAGAGATTGAAAAAATGTTCATTGGTGTATGATTGTTGACATATATGTACATATATATGTAAATTTTTTTGAAAATCCGTAAGCTGGGTGTTTTGCACACACCTTTAATCCCAGCACTTGGGATGCAGAGCCACGAGGATCTCTAAATCCAAGGCTAGCCTGGTTTATAGAGCAAGTTCCAGAACCTACCTCAAAAAAACAAAAAGAAAACAAAAACAAAAGAAAAAGAAAAAAAATCCATATAAAGCCTGTTGAAAAAGAGATGTTATAACAAAAAGGAAGACTAGAGAAAATTTCCAATTTCTTCTGTAAGGGTTATAATCTCAAAAATGCTGACATTGGGAAAAAAAGAAAAAAAGAAAAAAGAAAAAAAAAAAAGCCTGGAATTGAGCCGAAGAGAAAAGCCTTCGTGACTCCTTCCAACACTCTTATAACTGGAGACTAGACGGCAGCACTGCGCTGGGAAGTGGTCCAGAGAAATCTGGTCTACCGAACATGGGCATCTGACCTAGGTGAGCACAAAAGGACAGGGAGAGGAGGAAGGCAAACAAAAGGCGTCTACTTACCACACTGCAGAGCAGCCTCAGGCAGATAGGAATAGAGCCTTACGGAGCAGCTCAGCCGTGTCACACACACAGTGTAAGCTTGGGGTTAGCGTCCAGCATGCGACTGTTTGTTTTTTTGCAAAAAAGAACCCCCAACAGGTCGTCCTCTTTTCCCTTTGTGCATTTGTGCTTAAACTCCAAAGGGTTAGTGAAACTTGTAAGCAAGGATGTCAGTTAATCAGAACAATACTTCACATGAAACGCGCACAGTACAGGGACACATCATGCTCAATGTGGTGCTCAGCAGCTGTCTGTCTTCTTCCCCCTCCCAGCCCTCTTTAACTTTTCAAAATGAGAACTGGATGTTCTCAGCAAGCAATTGTTAAAACTTTTCACATACTCCCTTATATGGTGAAGCAACAGCCATTAGAGTGGGCTGCTTTACACAGAGAATTCCACACCAGCACATGCTTCCTGGAAATGTATTACTGAAGTAGGGCTGGTTCTAGCCTGTAGACTTTATGAATTTATCTCTATGTTTCAGAATCAAGTATATTTTGTTTGAATAATCATTTTTTGAATCATGCAAACCAAATGTGATTTACCATGTTAGTTTTCCGCACATAAACTAGCCATTGCTTCACAACATAGGAAATAAGCAGGCAAACACACTGTATATCCCAGAGACACATGTATATAATTTGGTTAAATGCACACACACACACACACACACACACACACACACACACACACACACAAGTATCCAGAAAGAACTTAAGACGATCAACAGCAACTATAATGACTTCTATGTGGTACAAAAATGGAGGTGAGAATTGGTAATGTGCTACGTGATAGGATGACCATGGATGGTGAGGGGAACCAGCGTCTCAGTCAGTGAAGTTCAAAGTTCACTTTCCCTGGTCACTCAACAGAGGAAAGAGGGTTATGAACATGTTCTTGCCAAAATCCACAACCCTTGGCTATCAACTCTTGGGTGGCAATGTCTCAAAGGAGTATAATCTTATTGACCTGTGATCAGATAAAATACAGAATTTAAATTCTCATTAACTGTTTTCCAATATGCAGTGGTAAAATGTGGGTGGAGGCGGGAGCAGATCAGATACAGATGGTTTGCTGTAAGTGCCCTCTGATATTTTTGACTGACCAATACATCATGGAACCCCAGTAAAGAAACACATGACAAATGGCTGCTAAGGTGAGGTTAAATATTAAGTCACATTGGTCATGGCAAGCTAGTGAACACGACTCCCAATCAGCAAAGCCACTTTCATACCACTTAAAGGCTTCCATAATATATAGAGCCAAAAACTAAAAATACCTTTTGTTCTGTCTGCTGAGCCAACTCGCTTTGGAGCTGCTGGAGTTGGTTTGCGGAACCATCACAGAGGTCATGGTAAGTCTTGTTCAGGACACTCAACTGCTCAGAGATCTGTTCCTTCTCTTTTTCTGAAAGCCTGAAGGATGAAGTATGATATTTCTCTAAGGAGAAAAATTCTCCAAGCTATATTCAAAACTGCTATATTGTTGCCATGAATGATTATCTGAATACAACCAGTCTCCTATACTCAACCCTGGCATCTCACACATATCCTATGATTCTCAGTGTTATCAATGCTATTTAACTCTGTGCTTATAGTTCTGCAACTGTATTCAAAATGACCTTGCTTTCTTAGCCTTACTCATATACAGCAAATTTGAATGCTGAAATAATATAAAATCATTGCACATTTAAATTATTAAACCTCAAAAATGTATGATATAATCTTATTTTATGTCTTTACTCCTTCCACAGTTATTCTCATTTTAAACAAATTTTAAATCATTTTAAATCTCATTTACCTATTATTTACCTAGTCATCTTTAACTTCCCTTATTTTTAAAGCCTTTGTATGTGAATGTATCTATCTGTTGTATGTGGATGTATCTATCTGTTGTATCTATCTGTTGTATGTGGATGTATCTATCTGTTGTATGTGGATGTATCTATCTATTGTATCTATCTGTTGAGCACATTCCTCCTCACGCCCCTTTTCCCTTGTCTCCTCTCCCACTCTTAGCTATTTTTGTTTGGTTTGGGTTTTGTTTTTGAGAGATCAGGTCTCTCTGTAGCCCAGGCTAGGTGAGTTTAAACTGGTAATCCTTTTGGATTAGCTTCCTACGATGAAATTACCACCATGCAAGGCTTACTTAACTCCAAGTTTTATTATTCAACCATATTTCCTTTAGGCAGGAAACAAGATATTGTCACCTACTGTCTCCATGTGTTTGTTACCACAGTCATTCATTTCCTGTCTTCCTAGAGGTTCACATCTTGAATCTGGTGAAATCTAAAAGTGGGTTGCCTCCCCCATATTAATTCTGAGAATGAACTATGCTTATTTATGTTAGAATTACCTACAAACTGATTAAAATTCCCCCAAGCTTTCCTTGACTCTGAGTCAATCTCTATTTGTTGTCAGTTTATCTCTGGAATTTAAACCTGCAATGAATTTTCTTAATTAGGTTCTTAATATTATTCTTGCCTGTCCACTCATTAATTAGAAGAAAACAAGATCTCTAAGATCCCACATGATGTCAAATACATACTGTGAGGGAGGGAGCATCCCATAGACATATAGAAATTCTACAGGTTTGTAATTTAACTGATCCTTGCGATGTCCCCTAGAAAATCCAGCCGGAGTCTTCAGTTAATCCCTTTTCATTTTGCATGAGCACTGTCTTATCTTCAGTAAACCCCCTACTTAAAAATAAGATACAGAGAGACCACTAGCGATTACTTCTCTTGCTCTTGGGCCTCACTCTTGACAAAACTACCTTGACACACCCCTTTCCTGAGCCTATGTCCACTTACTGCAGGAGAAAAGCTGTCTTGACTACTGATTAAAATTCTACTTTCTACCTACCAATTAGTTCCAACCTCTCTCACTCCCCTCCTTCCTCCTATTAGCTCTTTGCTGTAATTCAGGCAGTCTATGAACTCAGGTAAGTGTCTTCCACCTTCTAATTAAAGGTTTGTGAGAGTGCATTCTGTTTCTCATTACCCGGACTAATGCCTTCCTGTCCTACGATCACACTTTAGGAAAGGAGCGGAGTTTCAGTTTCTCGGCCTCCTGACCTCTCATTTACTTACTGGTCATCATACTGACTCTGATTTCACCCAACAACTTTTCATTCAAAAAAGTTCCAACAGACAAATGTTAGATATTCATCAATTTTTCTTGATTTTTGAACCCTCCCTCCTCTTTCAACTTTCTTGTGTGTCCTTTTTTTTTTTTTTTATAGTCCTTCTTTTAAGTTTCCTTTACAGAGAAGATCTGAAAGTCTTTTTAGGTTAATTTACCCTTATGATTTCTACTACATTAGTGACTTAAATCGTTGTCTCTTAAGACTTCTGTCATTATTTCCAAACTTCCTACATAGCTGCCCTCTGGGAATCTTTGTTGAGTGTACTACCTAAGGCATGAACAAGGTAATCCATGAATCTTACTATATACTAGGAATTTCCACTCTGAGGTTCTAAAGGCTCTCATATTCAACAATGTCTAACCTACATTCTTCTGCAACTCCCTCCTTGGTCAGTGCTTCTTATCTATGTGAGTGGCACCATCATATAACCAATAGCCTATGCTAGTAGCCTAGCAGGGCTTTTTGTTGTTCTGAGACAGTGTCTCACTATGTATAGCCTTGGCTGGCCTACAGCTCACTATGTAGATCAAGTCGGCCTTGAATTCAGAGATCTCCCTGCCTCTGCTGGAAATAAAGGCATGAACCACTAGTCTAGCAGTTTTTCTAATGATTTTCCATGTGACCAAACCCATAGTTTCACCATTCTTAATATCTTTTTTTAAATAGATACATTTATTTATTGTATATGCAAATACATATGGAGATCAGCGGGAAATCTAGAAAATATAGTTAGTCTCTCTATCTACCCCGTGGATCCTGGAGATGGGATTCAGGTTGCTGGGCTTGGTGGCGAGCGCCTTTATGTACTGAACCATCTCGCTAGTCCCTTAATACCTCTTGAATCTTTGTCAGCTCTGTAATCTACTGCATTTCTTGCATTCATTATTTCACTCTTGGCTCTCATCTTCTATTATCCCCCCTTGTCAATCATATTTAAGATTCCTCCCCATAGCTGAGGTTAAAAAAACAAAATAAAACAAAACAAACAAACAAAACAAAAACCCCAGTACAAAATATAAGGCTCTTGTTTCAGGAATTGTCCAGTCTAATTCCTCATCATGACTCTTAAGATTCAAGCCGGGCGGTGGTGGTGCACTCCTGTAATCCCAGCACTCTGGGAGGCAGAGGCAGGCGGGTTTCTGAGTTCGAGGCCAGCCTGGTCTACAGAGTGAGTTTCAGGACAGCCAGGGCTACACAGAGAAACGCTGTCTCGGGGTGGGGGTGGGGAGGGAGATTCAGCCAGTTGCAAAGGTCAGACTCAGGCTGGAAAGATGGTTCAGTGGTTAAGAACACTGACTGTTCTTCCAAAGATCCTGAGTTCAATTCCCAGCAACCACATGGTGGCTTACAACCATCTGTAGTAGGGACCCGATGCCCTCTTCTGGTATGTCTAAAGACAGCTATAGCGTACTTACATAGATAAAAAACAAAACAAAACAAAAAATAAAAAAGAAAAGATCAGACTCACTTATGACCATGCTTGGCTAAGAAGATCTGTGACGTTTTAATGGCCTCAGAAACTTGTTCTTTCTTGGTTGTCAGCTCCTCTGCCAGAACCTAGTAGTAGAAATAAAAAAGTAATTGTTTTTTTCAAACTCAAGACTTAAGAGTCAAACGTGATTTCAAATAAAATTTCAAGAACCAAGGAGAAAATACAATCTAGGTTAAGCATTATAAATGGGCTACAGATGTTTAAAAAGGTAAGCAAACACATAGGCAGCTGAAGTTGTTGTAAGTCTTGGAGTTAGCATTTTCTAAAGTGAGAATTGTCTTTGGAGCAGTCATGGGAACTATTCCATGCATGATTCCACCTGTGCAGAGAGAGATGACTTTCTACTCACCTGCTGCTCCAAAATGGCCTTCTCAATGTCTACGGACACACTAGTAGTGTGAGATGAGGTAGTTGTTCCTTGTGTATTTCTTGCCAGAGTAGACACCCAACCCAAAAGGTCTTTAACCTTCTCCACATGTTCTTGCTTTTCCTCTTCTACTACTTTCTGTAACAGGAAATAGAAAGTCAATACTGTGATCAGTCTCACTAGGCTGGCCTGGTGTTTTATTTCCAAAGCCAGATAGGAAATACATTGTCCTTTACGTACAGAATCTTGCTAGTTTAATAATTCTTACATCCATGAATAAACAGAGAGACTACATGGAGTAAGCACTAACATAATGGACAAAAGATATACATTGCTATCTAATTTTCATGGCATGTCTATGAGTATTTAAAAACAGCTTTCAAAGATTTTTTTTTTCCTTTCTTTTTTCGAGAAAGGGTTTCTCTGTGTAGCCCTGACTGTCCTGGAACTCACTTTGTAGACCTAGCTGGCCTGGAACTCAGAAATCCTCCTGCTTCTGCCTCCCAAGTGCTGGGATTAAAGGCATGAGCCACCACTACCTGGCAAAGATTTTTGTAATTACAAAAAGATTACATACTTATTACATAGGACCAAACCAGGAATGGGAATGTATATTATATACTAGAGTCTAGTTCTCCAGAAGTTCACACATAAACACACTTCTCAAATTGTTTCTATGCAGTGTTATACCTTTGTCGATACATAGTTCTTACTGAAATCATTATATCTAGTATAACATATTAATATATTATAAGTAACTTTCTATGCCAACTTGCTTAAATCTATTACATTATTTTTAATAGTGTCATAACATTTTACTGTACACACTATGGAGATTTTTAATATTTTTCTCCAACAAATTATGCTTTACTGAAGATTTCCACTTATACTGTGTGGTGGTTTGAATGAGAATGCATCCATAGATCCCTGTTTTGATTACTTGGTCCCCAACTGATGAGATGGGGAAGGACTAGAAGGTGTGGCTTTGTTGGTGGAGAAGGCTCAGAGGGGGAGGATTTGAGGTGGCAAAAGACTCTTGTAATTTCAACAGGGTGTGCTCTGCTTCTTCCTGTTTGTAAATCCAGATGACCTCTCAGCCACTGTTCCAGTGTCTGCCTGCCTGCCTGCAATGCTCCCTCCACTGGTAAACACAGACATTAACCATCTGAAACTGTAGGCCCCAAATAAACTCTTCTATAAGCTGAGTGGGTCATGATATCATACCCTAACAACAAAAAGTGACTGAGATATTCCCCTTTCTCTAATGAAAATACTTAAAGGTGAAAGTAACAGGCATATTTGTATATTTGGAAATGTTCACTCACTAAAATTTATTTGAAACTCCAAAGGTTACTCAAAAATGATTCAGTATGAATGATAAGAAACTAGTTGCCAGGTGCCTATACCATTATCTGAGGTTCTGTTCTCACAATATACGATGGTTTGAATGAGAATATCCCCATAGGCATTTGAGCACTCAGTCCCTGGTTGGTGGGTGTTATTTGGGTAGGTTATACCATCTTTAGCAAGTGGAACCTTGCTGGAGGAGGGTGTCACTGGGGGTGGATGAGGGAGTGTATAGCCTCTCCTCACTTCGCATTCCCCCATGTTTCCTATGAGTGGATGAAAGGTGATCCACAGCTTCCTGCACCTGCCACAATAATGGGCATAGGTAGGAAGGGGATACATCTTACATCTTTGATAAATATTTTGCAGATAAAAAAGTTGTAGATGGGGGCTGGGGAGATGGCTCAGCGGTTAAGAGCACCCGACTGTTCTTCTAGAGGTCCTGAGTTCAATTCCCAGCAACCACATGGTGGCTCGCAACCATCTGTAATGGAATCTGATGCCCTCTTCTGATGTGTCTGAAGAGAGCAATGGTGTACTCATATAAATAAATAAATAAATAAATCTTAAAAAAAAAAAAAGTTGTAGATGCTTCCAAGAAACAATGATACACATTAAATAAAGTTTCTTTAAACAAAAATACATATGAACCAGGCTGTATATGTGACCTGGGGATTATAGAAAGTAACTATTTCCTCTAGGAGCACTGGTTTAGTATTAAGCAACAACATGATCACTATAAATAAAAAAAAAAAATGACTGCATGAATTTTATTTATCTTTTAAAAGATGAAGCATGTTTTAGTATGTAGTGATAGGATCAACTTGAGGACTTGGTACATGTTAGCTACAAGAAATACTAATGGGCTATACCCTCTGCTTGAGGCATAGCTATTGTTGGTAGTTTATCAAGACAGGGTTTCTCTGTTTAACCCTGGCTGTCCTGTAGATCAGGCTGGCCTACACCTGCTTCTACCTACCAAGTGCTGGGACTAAATGCATGCACCACCATGTCTGGAAAGGCACAGCATTTTTAATCATTCTTTTAACAAGTATGGGACCCAACTATTCTCACCTCTTCCTCTTCCAGCCGCCGGAGGGCATCACTGATATATTTTACATGCTGAGTCGTTAATGTCACCAAAGCTGTGTATCGAGTCCTCAAGTCCATGAACTATAAATAGAACAATTTAGATAAGTTACTATCCGGAGAAGTAAATTCAACAGTTGAATAAGGAAGACAACAGAAAGATGAGACAAATGAGAGCTTTTCTTTTTTATTCTCCGTTAACTTACTCACTTAACATCCCAGTTACAGACCCTCCTCTCCTCCCACAGCCCCTTCCCCACTCCCCCTCAGAAGACATGGGGGTTTCCTCCCATCCACTCACTTCCTGTGTGATGGCATCTGAAGAGGAAATCATGCGACGGCGCTTGCCTGGAGATTTCTGTTGTGACTCCACAAAGGCCTTGTAAGTCATCAGCTGCAACTCATAGTCCTAGGACAGAAGAAATGTGACTTCCTTTACTTAAGATCATAGTTAACATATCACACAACAAAAACATAGTATTTTCTTGCTGGAAGTGTTTCTTTAGTGTTTCTTCAGACTATAGGTTGGCAAATATTGGGCCATTCTGCCTGTCAGAAATACTAATTCTGTCTCTATAAATGACTGTATCTATTTATAATAAAAATTTGAAATTTTTATTATGAAAATTATAAAATTTCAAATTTTACTTACACTGAAAATTCAAATTCTTGAGTATTTCTTTCTTTCTTTTTTTTTTTTTTGTTGTTGGTTTTTTGGATTTTGTTTTTTTTCAAGACAGGGTTTCTCTGTTTAGCCCTGGCTGCCCTGGAACTCACTTTGTAGACCAGGCTGGCCTCAAACTCAGAAATCCGCCTGCCTCTGCCTCCCACCACCACTGCCCAGCTGAAAATTCAAATTCTTATCTATTTATTTATTGGTCAGGGTCTTATGTAGTCTAGGGTGGTCTCAAACTCCCAGTGTGGATAAAAAACAGATCTTGAACTTCTGATCCTCCTGCCTAACCCTTCGAAATGCTGGCATTATAGGTGTGCATTGCTATGTTCAGTCTTATGTGATACTAGAAATTGAAGCCAGAGACTCACACTAGGCAAGGTTTCTGTCAAATGAACAATACCCATTGCCCAGTTTTTATTCTTTTATTAAAAAAATATATCATATGATTCTTTTACATTTTTTTCATAGACCGTACAAAAAAGAGTGTGTGGCCTACACTCTGCCTGTGGATCATATCTTGCTGAATCCTGAGTTTTTAATCTGTGATTTGATGTCCAATTCTTTGATCTCACTCTTGGGGAAGCTGAAGTTCAAATAGGGAAAGTGGGTTTTCCTAATTCAGTACAGATCAGAAATTGTTTTCAAACCCTTTTCTTGTTTTACTCTGTCTCCTGTGCTTCCCCGGCAGCCTCTGAGTGCTTTGCTCCCCACCTTTCACACTTTCTTCACTTAAATAGTGCCTTGTTTATTTATTTATCTTACCACGTCTGCTCTCTCAAGCTCCTGAGACCTCCCCCCCCCTAAAGACAGGGTTTCTCTGTGTTGTCCTGGTTGTCCTGGGATTCACTCTATAAACCAGGCAGGCCTCAAACTCAGAGATCTGCCTGCCTCTGCCTCCTGAGTGCTGGGATTACTACTGCCTAGCTCCTGATACCTTTCTAAGAAACAAATATGATCACCTTGTTCCCCTGACCAAAATCTTTCAAGGATATAAGCCCAGTTTTTCAAACATCAACATGTATAACCAGATTCAATAGGTTGAGGGCATTTCAAGTAGCATCTCAGGTAATAATGTTGTTCCTAGCTCAGAGACAGTCTCTAAGGGGTGGCAGCCTCTGAAAGAGCTCTGCATAATCTGTGCAGAGAAGGGCTTACAGTGATAATGTAGCTTTCCTAAGCTGGAGATCATTTATTCTTTCTGGGATATGGTACATTTACCTTCACAATAGTGGAATATTGCTGGGAAAATTTTTGACATTGGTCCAGTTTTGTCTGATTTCTCTCAATTTCAGCAAACAGTTCCTAGAAACCAAAGTATTAAGACATTATCACTGACAATCATTACTCAGCAGTGAGAACTTACTATATTCTAAGGCAGTGAATCTCAAACCTTAGAATCATCACAGTCAGAAAGACTAGATAGGTCACAGACTGAAGGGTTAGTCCTACAGGAACCTGAATTTCTGACACCATTAAGGGGATACTGAGGCTGCTGGTCTTGGAGCTACACTTAGAGAACTACATTACTTTAACATGTTATCTGTAGAGCCTTATGTGGTTTTAGCAATAACTTCATCAGGCAGTTTAAAGGAATAATAAACTGTGTCTGTTTTAAGGATAAGGAAATAGAATAATACTGAAAGGTGATTAATTTCTTCAATGTTTTCTAGCTAGTAAGTAGTACATAAGCCAGGACTGTAATAAGACAACTAAACTCAGATCTCATATACTTAATGGCATGGTATTAAACAAAGTAAAAGAAAACACCAACCAAAAATGCTTTAAGTAATTTTCTTCTACTCATAGCTTTTCAAACCCCTACAGCCCAGTCCTAGTGTAATAAAATATAATATCAAGAAACAAAATGGAGAAGTTCAGTAGTTTCAATAAATAGCATAGAAACTCAGGAGTGGAGGACCTAACGGGTCTCTCTCTGGCCTAAACAGAAAATCAGTATCTTTTTCAAAAACACAAACAGAGGGGCTTAGATGTCTCACCATTTGGAGGAGGTTTAATTGATGCAGTATTGTCATCTCTAAGATGAGTCTTAACTTCTCCTTCCCCTTGTCTTGCGGCCACACTCACCGTCTGCTGACTAAGCTGCTCTGACAGCACTCTGCTATCCTCTGCCTGGCCCGGCTTCATCATTTCCTGCTGGGCAGTGGTCTCCTCAATCCACTTGATGAGCGTTCCATGGCAGGCTCGGTAATCTCTCAGAACTTCCTGGATACTTTCCACCTCAGATTGCCTAGAGACACAAACGGAAGCACTGTCAAGCATCCTAATGTTAATACAAACAGAGTGTAGCCACTCAGGCCTCCAGGTGGGCTCAACCATGGGGGATGGGATTTCACTTGCAGAAAAGTGATGCAAGGTTGAGTGATGTGTATGAGTGCACCCAGGGCCCTAAAAGTGAGTAAAACAAGTCCTAAGAGCTGTGGAAAACACTATGGAGCCAAGCATCTCAAGATAATTCCTGTCAAATTTTTCATTTATATCTTTATTTTACAGAGTATTTGTCAGGATACCAGGACTATGACTTATAAAGCACTGTAATTTCTTATAGCAGGAAGTGAAGAAAGATAGAGAGGTTACTATCTTTAGATATCTGTCAATCTCATAGCTTCAGGGTAGTAATTTAAGTAGAGACAATACAGATTTATACGAATTGATTAAACTCCTGTTCCTGCAAATTTTCATTCCCTTATTAGCCTAAGAAAGATCGATTTTCTGTCTCTACTAGTCATACCTTACATCATAAGCAAGGCATCAAATGACAGAAGTGAACTGAACCTACTAAAATCAGCAACTGTAGCAGAAGCCATAAAGTCTATAAAGCCTCATTCTGAAAATGGATCAAATTAGATTCAAGCCTAATAAAACAAGAATGAAAACCTCAGTTCTTTCCTTAGGAAAGGGTTATCATATAACCATTTAAGTCCGTATTAAAAAGAACACGCAGCACTAGAGATGTGGCTAAGTGGTAGAGTGCATGTCTAGCACATACAAGAACCTAATTAATCCCAAGCACTGGGTGAGGCACTGGCATGAATGGCTTAACTAGATAAGGAATGGCACTACTAACAGTATTCCTGCCAACTGAAATCAAGCCTGGGATATAAGGGTGATCTGGCTGAGATATTGATTGTCAGGGTTGATTGAACTGGATGACTAAATGTTATCTCTCTCCTCCCTTACTGCTTCATCTTCATGTGTGTCCC
Organism: Apodemus sylvaticus; assembly: GCF_947179515.1. Classification (NCBI taxonomy): domain Eukaryota; kingdom Metazoa; phylum Chordata; class Mammalia; order Rodentia; family Muridae; genus Apodemus; species Apodemus sylvaticus. The sequence goes on from NC_067474.1 coordinate 137,211,597, forward strand.
TTCCAAAGCTGTTTCCTTCCAAAAAAAAGTTCTCAAAAATGAGCCTTGGGCTAGGGTTGTAGCCTAATGGTGGATCGTGTGGGCTGGGCTTTCGGTCTGCCTTACAGGTGATGAGTCTAACATTTTCTGGGGCTTCTCATGTTCAGAATCCACATTGTTTTAAAATTCCACACCTCTGCATGAATCCCTACTTTTAAGCATGAATGCTACAATAGTTGGAAGCTGATTTTGTTTAAGCCTGAACCCCTCACCTGGTCTCCAGCTGGGCAATGACACGGTGCCACCGCTCCTGTAGCTGAGAACCTTTCTCCTGATAACGCTCCAAATCCAAGTTTGGCTCTGATGCTGGATGTCGGAGCTCTTCTGCCACTTCCTTGGCCTTAGTGATTTCCTCATCCAGGACTGAGAACACTGAATTCTTGTCCTTCACATCACTAAGCCAGTGCTAGAAAACCACAAGAAACAGGTTAAACATTTCCTTGCTGAAAGAAGACTGAGGCAAGCAAAAGGACAGTGGAGTGGAGTGGAGTCACCACTGTTGCCTGTGACCCAGAAACTGTGCCCAGGAAAGGCCTCTGCTGAGGACAGGCTCAGCTTTCCTAGTGCATACTGGGAAGGCAGGGGTAAGAATATCAGGTGGGAAAACAGGGAGACCATAAGGGGAAAATAACGCATGTATAATTTTTTGTGTTTTTAAACCTGACATTACTACATATAAGCTTTGAGACCAAGCACAGTTATGTAGCTGGCTAGGTCTTGGTTTTCCCATCTGTCAAGAAACCAAAATCCCTCCCTTATTCACTTCTCACAGCAGCTCGTGAGAGTCAATGAAGTCACACAGTAAAGTGCTTACAATGTTCCTGTGATAGAAATGTTGGGTATGTTTAATTAAGCCATGATTGAACAGGAGAAAAAGCTTCTTTAGCTTCCCTTTTATCCTTTTCTCTTCCCCTTTTACTAACACACTATTAAAATACATTAAAACAGCACTGTGCCTGATTCAAGTGCGAACATGAATCAGTGTCAAGTCATGCCACCTGAATCCTCTGTTAACCCAAAGCAATTGTGATTCAACATTTTTTGTTTTGTTTTGTTTTTTTCGAGACAGGGTTTCTCTGTGTAGCCCTGGTTATCCTGTAATGCTCTCTGTAGACCAGGCTAGCCTCGAACTCAGAAATCCTCCTGCCTCTGCCTCCCAAGTGCTGGGATTAAAGGTGTGCGCCACCACTGCCTGGCAGTGAATCAACTTCTTAAGAAATAGAGAGCTGACCTGTAATGTGGTCCGATGGGACTCCAGAGCTGAGAGGTCTGCTGGCACTGCTTCTTCCTGACTCAGCTTGATCTCATAACCTCTGACCAACAGTTCAGCGTCCTGTATGCTACGTACTATAACATCAATTGTCTTTAACCTGTGGGGATAAAATCAACTCCTTCATTAGCACTTTAATTTTTTCCCTCTGAGACAGGATTTCTCTATGTAGACCTGGCTATCCTGGAGATTACTCAATGGACCAGGCTAGCTTTGAACTCAGTGATCCACTGGTCTTTCTCTATGGAGTGCTGGACCTCAGCATGGCCAGCTCAGCACTTGAGTTTTAAAATGTGGATCACTTAAGCTCACTTTTGCTCAAATCAGTTTAATCACATTAAATGATGACAAGCTTTTGTAAAAATGAGAAAGTTTGATGGTGCATACTGTTGGTTTAAGCTAATTCAGAGTGATTCTAAGTGGCACTGGGATAGGCCATCTGTGGTGGCAAGGAGGAGCAAAAGTCTGCTTGAAACCAAAGGATCTAAGATTTGCCATTGTTCAAAATTACAGGTATAGAGATGGGTGAGGGGAAAAGACTTTCAAACGCTAATGTGTGGTATAGTTTTAATTCTTTGTCTCTTTCTATTTTCCTTACTATCTTTAAGTGTTGTTTCCAGAGGTGTCCAATCAAATAAAAATGAGGCAAGAAACAGATCTAACAATTCAAGTATATTTATCTCCCATAACACTGACATCTGTTATTGTAGTCCAAATAGATTTATTCCATGTTACTAAGGAACTAAAGCCAAAGTTTCTGAGCCTAGACACCCACTTTCAAGACCTGCAGTCTTTCTGGGTCATTCATTGAATAATCTCAATAGAAGATGACTTCCTTTTGATCTAAGGCTTCAGCTTACTCAGATTGACAGTAGAGAGATCATAGACACGGTACTCACTTATTCAGATAGACAGTAGACAGACCATAGACATGGTCCATCTTCTCTACCATCAGGTTTAGCTCTGAGCGCAGAGTTGTGGCACTTGAGCCTGATGGAGACTGCTGGAGAAAGACGCTGCATTTCATAGAAATAGCATCCAGGTCAGATCTCAAATGCTCCAAATCCTCTCGTGTGTGCTATCAGGAACAAAATGCATAACAAAGATGGAGACACAAATGAACAATGTTACAAAGTAGTCCTATTTTCAATTGGAAATGAATCAATTCAATTATATATTTGAAGCTTAAATCCCACTTTTCCACAGTGCATGGCACATCCACAGGCTGCAGGGATAGGTGAATTCAATCTACAAGGAGTTTCAATTCTTGTAACTGCAGCTCACCTCCTGCTCTGCAATCCTCAATGCGATGTCCTGCCTGGCATCTCTGTCAGTCTTAGAGCTGGCTGGAGACTGAATTTGTTTGAGCAGTCTCTGCTCACACTCCTCCAGGCGTAGTCGGATATTCTTCAGCTCCGAGATGTATACCTTGGCCAAAGTCTCTTCTTTGTCCTCTGTGAACACACAAGCACAGAAAACTAAGCTCTACCTGAAGACAACAGAGCTAATACAGAGCTAATCCACTGGCTCCGGCACATCAGAAATCGCATTGATGAAAGCGAGGTCTTACTTTGGAAATATCCTTCCTGACTTTTGATTCCCTGCATTACACATTAGCATTAGGGTTCTGAAGAAATGTGACAGGCTGATTATTATTAACAACCAAAGTATCCGATTCCACAGTATAATTTTGAGAATTCATCTTTGTAAGACTGTCTGTAGTTGGAGTCTGTCAGCGCCCTTCAGGAGTTTCTGTCTACCACTCTCCCTCCCTCTGCCCTTGCACACACCATTCTCCATTGATGTCATCAGGTGCTGGAAGTGGGTTTTACAAGCTTCCACCTCCTCCTCTATTCGCAAGCGATCAGCCACAGAGAAGAGGGCAGAGTCATGACTGTCCTGTAGAAAGTCTTCATAGTGGGCCTGGAGGTTCTTCATAACCTGGTGGCACTCTCCTGGTGCTAAGGAACGAAGCTAAAGACAAGAGAATAGATTTCTTTAGAACAGAAAAAATACCACTTTCTTTCTTTTTTATTGATTCCGTTGATTCTATAAACATATATTCAAAAATGTACAAATCAGCTGGACATAATGACATCTTTAATCCCATCACTGGACAGACAAAAGCAGACAGAGTGAGTTCCAGGCCAGCCAGGGATACAGAGTAAGATCTTGTCTTGAATGAATGAATGAATTGCTGTAAACATGTTGATTTTCAGTAACCAAATTCATCTATATAATCAACATCCCAACCTAAACAACATAAACAGCAACTACCCCATACTATCCCTCAAACTCCACTGCACAATGTTCCTTGTCTTTCCTACATTCACAGTCTTACTATATAATCTGTGTTGGCCTTGAACTCATAATCCTCCAGTCTCAACTCCAGGGGCTAGGACTGCAGAGGTATTCCATTAGTTGCAACCTGCATGTACGTTAATAAAAGTAGACTAGTGATCACCCACTCTATACTCTGTGCATCTTACACAAGGGTGGCACCAGGTCCACACAGTGAGAAAACTACACTCTCTTACTTTCACCTGCCGTTTCTTTACCTCTCAAACTGCTAGTTGTTAAGGCTGTCAGGTGCCTAATCCTGAAATAGCATCCTGAACTCAACCATACCTCATTGATCTGGGGGACATGTTTCAGAAATGAAAGAACTGCTTCCGACAAAGCTTACCCACCACGTATCAGCCAAAGGTAACAGCTTCCCAATTACCTTTTCTAAGTTCCAGGTCTGTACTGTGTCAAGGTCCTTTCGCAAGTAATTCCAGGAGATAAGGCTTTTGGTGTTAATGTGTAGCTGGTGCCAAAGGGCCATAACCTTCTGGTAAGACTGTTCGACCCTAGAAACAACAGAAATAGCAAACTACATGTCAGAGATGTGACTGCAGAGTAGAGATGTGTGCTAAGAAGGAAAAGAAAGCTTGCTCTGACCACACAGATAAGTTTGGAATTTATTGATATATTTGATTTGGATTGTCTATGGAATTATGTATAAATATACTTCCAGTAGAATAAAAGTTACCTGAATGCAAGATGATTACAAGAAGCCAGACAGTTTCCTGACAAGAAAAGCAGGAATACAAAGAATATAGATAAAAATATCCCCATTAGAACTGTTGGAAAACTGTACCAACACTTCTTTTTGTTGTTGTTGTTTGTTTTTTGGATTTGGCTTTTTTTCGAGACAGGGTTTCTCTGTATAGTCCTGGCTGTCCTGGAACTCACTCTGTAGACCAGGCTGGCCTTGAACTCAGAAATCCGCCTGCCTCTGCCTCCCAGAGTGCTGGGATTACAGGTGTATGCCGCCACTGTCCAGCTGTACCAACACTTCTTAAAAGTGATTTATTGTGCCACATAGTCAAAACATTCTTGAAATAGGTAAAACAATAGTAACTTAAGTTTACTTGGGAAACAAGGTAAGCATCCCATGCCTACTTCAATCTGAATCCTAGATGGCTTGCAAATAAATACACATATACTCATCAAACCACTAAGTTATCTTAAATGTCTTCAACGTGAGAAGAAAATATGAGATATAAAATATAAAACAGGAAATAAGGCATCAGGATTTCAGTTACTTTAAAAAAAAATGCAACAGTTTATTTTCCTCTATCCAAGAAATCCCATGGAAAGTTCATTTAAGTGGTAATCTCAAAAGAAGAATAAGACACAAAGGAAGAAAAATAGAAAACAAGGTATTAGAGAATGAGCCTGGGAACCCTAATATGTGATAAATGGGGATTCCTGAGAACAAAACAAATCAACCAACCACTCATCCACCCCAAACCCAGAGGACAATACAGATCCAAGTACACTCTATAAAGCATCTTGCTTGTATAATACATGCTAATTTTTTTTAAAAAAACAATAATTCGGAAATTTTTTATGAGATCTGAAAGAGTTCCCAGATTTTGTTCATATCCACTGAAGAGGAAGAGACTCATCCAAAGACAGAAGATCAGAAAGAATAGTCTAAGGAGAGTCTACCAGAGAAACAAAGCTTGCATCTAAAAGGCAGAAGTGCTTAACTATTCTACATCATTATGCTGGTAGAAAAAAAGATTCTACTCAGAAGCATCTTGAAGATGAAAGAATTTAACAGTTTTGTACTCTTGGTATAATTGCTCACTACAAATGGTGACTTTTTACTGCTATATACTTTTTAAAAAAAGAAACAGAGGTGCCATCTTTGTCACTAAGTTTACAGAGAACATGTTCTACCAACCAGGCAGTAAGTCAATAGAGAAGACTCGGAATCTAGAAATCAGTGGTTACCACTCCAAGGAGACAAAAAGAGAACCTAAGATGAAAGTGAAATGAATGCTAGAGTCAGGCCTGCAAATCAGATCCACAAGGGGAGAGGAGAACAAAATGGGCCAAGAAAGGATTCCAAGGGAAGAAAAGGTGAAAGTTATCTGTGGCAGCTGGCGTACTGAAGAGCCTTTTGGAAGAAAGGAAGAGTAGGAAGGAAGGAAGGAAGGAAAGAAGGAAGGAAGGAAGGAAGGAAGGAAGGAAGGAAGGAAGGAAGGAAGGAAGGAAGAACAAACTTGGAAATATGTCTTTAATATGCAGATAGAAAACCCAAAAGGAAACTCTTACTCTAAGAAAATAATTACTAATACACAGTCTGCCCACCTATTCCTTCATTCTTGGAATTCAACAACCATTTATTGAGAGAATCTACTCAATGCTAAGAATGGGTCTAGAATTATTACTAAATTGCTACAGGATTTTTGATCACATTGTAAACCTTGAGATTGTGTTATTTACTGGAAAAAAATATGTTGATAGTTGTGGCACACACCTTTAATCCATCTGACTGGAATACAGACATACCCTTAGTACACACCTTTAATCCCAAACAATGAAGGCAAAGTTTGATTGTAGAAGGAAGTACCTCTGTTTGAAAGTGATGTCTAATTGAGTAGCAGACAAAATGACAAACAGAGAAAGGTATGACAGAATAGGCTATGCCCAAGCTACTTAAAGGAGCAGTAACTGCTAACTCTGCTATTAACCCTGAGCTACTTAGCTAACCCAAACTACTAACTGTGAAGTACTTATTAGGGCAGTGAAGAGAAATAAAAAAGAAGAGATAGTTCTACTGGAAAAATTTTACAAAGACAGCTAGACACAGGTAAAGACAGAACAAGCCAGAGAATGAGAAGAAGCCAGAAGATTAGAACAAATTGCCAAAGCTAGCATGAGACCAAGCAGAGCACTTCAGGAAAACTGAGAGAAGCCAGATTAAATCAGTCAGCTTGGAGAGAAGTTTGAGCCAGAACAGTTGAGTTGAATCAGCCAGTCAGAGTTCAAAAAGAACTAGAAAGGGTGAGCTTATTCAGTAGTAAGTCTCAGAGGTTGAAAACATTCTAGGCCTAGATTAGATTGTACAGAGACAAAAGCTTCCAGAGAACTAGGCCAAGGTTAGCAGATGGAGACTATAAGCCTTGGAGACAACAATTACTACAGGAGAATAAAAAGTACTTTTATACTGGATTATTTCACCTGAAGAACAGATTTATTAAAGATCTACTTGGCTGGTAGTGGGACACTTGACACACTTAATGGGAGGTCTGTTCCAAATAGCACAGTGCCACTGTTACCTGCTGGCCACCTCAATGGCCTCCTTATTTGGTGGGGGAATGAGGAAGCAGACTGACGGCACCATTGCCTCATTCCCTGTAGGGCTGATCACCTTCCATTTGGTCCTCTGAGAATTATCTTCCAGCACACATTCATCATTTTTGCAAATAGTTATCTAAAAAGATAAAGTCACAAATTATTGCTATAGAAAAACCAATAACTACTGATGTCTGATCCTACAGATACAGCACAGCTAAGAAAAAAGCCTTCTTTCACTGCAATGGTTTGTATATGCTTAGCCCAGAGAGTAGTACTATCAGGAGATGTGGCCTTGTTGGAGAAAGTCTGTCATTGTGGGCGTGGGCTTTAAGACCCTCATCCTAGCTGTCTGGAAGCCAGTCTTCTCCTAGCAGCCTTCAGATGAACATGAAGAACTTTCAGTTCTTCCTCCACCATGCCTGCCTGGACTCTGCCATGCTCTTGCCTTGATGATAATGGACTAAACCTCTAAGCTTGTAAGCCAGCCCCAATTTAGTGTTGTCCTTAAAAGAGTTGCCTTGGTCATAGTGTCTGTTCACAGCAGCAAAACCCAAACTAAGACAATCAATGGGTAAAGGTCTTGGGTGCCAGGCAAGCCTGATAATCTGAGTTCAAGTCCTGAAACCTACATGGTGAAGAGTAAACTCAAACCCACGGTTCCCTTCTGACTTACACTCAAATGGAGCACATGTGCACCAGGGCACTCACATGTCCCTTACCTTTATACAAGCATACACCTAAGCACAAAACAAATAAACGTTTCCCTTAGGCTCAGTGCTTGAAGTGTTTGCTGTACAAGTATGAGAACCAGAGTTCAGATTCTTGTCACATGAGAGCCAGGTGGACAAGGCAGATGGCTGTTATCCCAGTGATTAGGAAGCAGAGGAAGAGAGCCCAGGGCAAGCTGGCTAGCTAGATTAGCTCCAATTACCAAGAATCCCAACCTCAGGGAATGAAGTGTAGTGCGATAAAAGAACCTCTGTCCTCTGCATGCATAAGCACCCTTGTGCATACAGATCCCATTTAAACACATATACCTTCATGCAAATACACCAAACATGCTTACATATGCAGAACATAAAAGTTGTGTTATCAAGGTAGTATTTTTTTTCACTGTCCCTTGCAAGTATGCTCAATAAATATGTTTCATTCTTTAAGAAAAAAAAGAAAAGGGAAGAGGGAGTAGGAGGGAGGACTAATTCGCTACCACTTAGTGGGGGTCCCTGAAACTTATAAATCCATGTCCCATCAAATAAGTCAAGGAAGGGGGTATTGATCAAGCCCCTGTTGCATGTGGAGTGACTAACATGTGTGCTTAAGGAGACCCTAAGAGGTCAAGAGCAGTCTCAGTGCCAGCACCAGAGTTAGGTTGCCCCCATGCTCTTCCTACCAGGCTCCTGAAAACGCTTGATCATTTTGAATCATCAGTTCTTTACCTTAAGAGACAAATAATAAATGTGATCTGTTTTAGAAAAAGAAACCTAGAGACAACTCCTAATTCATTCTTTGAGTTTCACACTATGTAGTCTAGGCAGGCGTGGACTTGGAGTGATCCTCTGCCCAGCCTCCCTAGTGTCAGGATTATACGTAACCATCAACATACTCAGCTCCACTCAGACTCTGGTACAATAAAGTTTTACATAGCAGGGCATGCTGTGTATATCTCCAAAGTGTAAAAAGGTCCCACGCCCTCAACACTTAGGCAATCAATGAATGAATGATAATGCCACTCTCTAAGGTAAGGAGGAGTTTGGGATTTGTTTGGGTTTTTTTGTCTTGTTTTATAATAATAAAAGAGATATTTTTATACGTAAATTACCATCAAACACTCTTCACTTTTCCTCCTCCTCCCCCACCCTTCTTCCCTCTCAAACACATGTTCCCTAACAGGCCCAGCAGGCTTTCATCCTCCTGCCTTCCTAAGTACAGGGTTTACAGGCTTGGCTCCCCCTACAGTGCAACACTAACTGAAGGCTTCCCCTCTCATCTCCTTCCCTCTAGAGTCCAGGCACCTGCTCCACTCTCACCTCAATCTGCCGGTAGTCACAGATGGCCTTCACAGATAAAGTGCTCTTTAACACATGGTCTGGATTGCGTGGCTTTAGCTGAACAATGGTTTTTGATCTCCCAACAAGACTAGCAACAGAACTCTTGGACTGTATAAGCTGCTCCTTTTCATCCTATAAAATAAAAAAACCAAAAAGACATTAATGGTAGTATTCTGAGTCACTAAGCCAATAATGAAAATGCAGTGCTCCAACCCCTCAGAGAACATTATTTCCCCGTTATGTAGGGATGCTCAATGGAGCTACCTTATGTAAGGATATAAACAAGGATAAAGTAAAGAGGAGAGACCGTCTCTGTCTTGGTCCCAAGGCTTATGTACTCTAACTCTGCGGCCCTTCTCCTTGTACTCTAAACAATGACCAATAAAGCCACATGCAAGAAACAAATAAAACAGATGTCTTGCTGCCAAATACAGCTGTGCAACTAATTAAGGACCTCCTCAAGTACAGCTGAGAACAAAAGCTGTTGATAAAGTGTCATGACAAATGATTTATGATTAACCTTGCCGTGCTATGTACATGTATATTTGATTGGGTTGAATGAAGTACCATGCAAAGTCAAAATTCTAAAATTTCTGTAAACCCAATTACCTTAAAAGCTAATAAAATTGTCAACAAAATTGGTAGGAATATACTACCAATTCCATTGGAGAGTAAATGGTAACTTGTTATCTACTGGCCAGAATGTTCTAACCCATGGTGAGGCATGAAAGTCTCCAGAAAGAGAACTTTCTTAGGATGGACAGGGGTGCGATAAGAGTAAAGAGTTAATAATGTCGAGAAATACCATTCAAGGATTAAGAATATGCAGGTAAAGGGAAAGAAATTCTTAAACAAACTACCTGTGCCTGTCCCCGAGAGCATGATTGGAAGAAATACAACTTTAACTTATTAGTTAAGAAAGAGGAATGGAATAAATCAGGGAGACAGCCACACTTCTATATCTGAGAACTGGTCTACCCATTCCAGCTTCCTTGCAGTAAAGATGTCTAACCCACGAGCCAAAGATCTCTCTCTCCAGAGACCAAGTGCTCATTGTGGTAAAAGCTCTGAAAAGAACCAGAGGCCAGGACAGGTGCTTTGGAACCTGGAGAAGAAGCTGAGGAGCAGACCCAGGTGTGACTTCATGTCCCGATGATGCCGCCAACCCGATGCCCCTGACCTGGAGAAGAGGTAACAGAGCAGCAGCCACCCTCCTCGAGAAGAGAAGATGTGACAGTTCCAGGAGTTACCCTATGACCGGAAGGTACGCTGTGAGAGGGAGGAGGTCAGAGCCAAGGAAGACATTCCTCCTTCACACTGGCAGTACCTCCAAGAGAGACATTTTAAAGACAGTAACTGTAAAGTCAGGCTTTATCCTTCATTCCAAGTTAACACTCCATTTCCCCGAGTGAAGCACTGAATGTAAACCTACTCATGGGTTCGCTATATTTGAAATCGTTATTTAAAAAGAAGAAAAAAGAAAGAAAAAATGAAAAGAAAATTAGGCCAATGCTAACAGTGGTACAATGCTTGTAAGTCATGCACAAGACTCTAAGTATGAACCTCAATTCCACAAACATGTCCTAGTTTCACCCATAAAAATAAACAAAATAATAAGTAAAACTAAAGTAAAGTAAAACAAAAATACTTTGGATTATTCTGGTTCTCATATCTAGACTCATCTCCTGAGATGCACAAGTAATACCCCTGCTGCATACACCCTGAGATACAGTTGGGCCCTGTCTTGCCAATTCTGTATAATGCATAGTATTACATTAAAAACAGGGCAAATAGTGTATTACCTATAAGAAAGATGTTAATTTTGGCCTCAGTAACTAAAATCAACTTTGTAATAATATCTCCTCATTGCCAAAAGAAAACAGTCAAGGAGGAAATCTCTGGCTCAGATTTCTCTTTCTGTGTCTCAAAAGAGAAAAAACCAAATCTGATGTCACTCAATCCCCTCAGCTTGGGCCTTGGCCCCACTGACTGCAGTAGAACAAGGGTGACACAAAGAAAGCAGGCAGCCAGCCGCTCAGGGAGCAGCTCCAAGGGCTTTACCTCAGAGTAAATCCAAAGAAATCCCATTAGCAACTTCTTCAGAGAAGGAAAACAAAGAGATGACAAAACTCACTAGACAACTGGATGCGAGCCACACTGCACTGTAAGAAAGGCCCACTGCCCTAGAGCTTTCAAGGATATGAATTTCAGCAGCAGCTGACACAGTTTACTCTGTTTCTCAGAAGCAAAAGTCCCCACCAAGGCAACACCCACCATGGAGTCCTGAAGCAGATCCTCAAGGCGAGACAGACTGGTGCTGTGGTCGCAAGTATATTTTCGTTTGATGGAGTCTTGGAGGTTTCTCAGGAAGGACTCCAGGTCTCGGGCATCACTGAAGAACTATGGGAACACAAGGAAAGGGTGGCTAGTGCTCAGTGCCTCAGCACAGTAGGGCTTCACAAAGAAGGAATCTTCTGTGCCAAGCTTAACAAAGCTGATTACACTCTCCTGGGCCTAGAAGTACAAACCCCAGGGCTTTAGAAAGCCACCTCAGTAAAACATAAGTGATGCTTTCAAGTAAAACTCATTAGCTCCTATATGAACGCTAGCCTGTCTCACCCTTCTTGATTTCTGTCTAGTGGCAGCACTTGGCCTGATGTCTACTTCATGAAATAACATAGAAGCTAAGTAAACTAGTGTTTACCTCACTAATGTAATTATATGACCAAGGAAGTAAATAAACTTAAAGAAAAAATAACTTATTTCCTCCTTATCCTTACCTGAAGCAAAATGCATACTCTTTGATGTAATAGGTTGGGGACAGGGAAAATGTTAATATTTTACAGATCTTCTCTTTAAAAGGTAGTGCATGCCTCCCCCTTTTGAAGCTGGGCACAACCATGTGGTTTGCTTTTACCAATGTCACAAATAGCAGAAGCAGTAAGAGTACAGTACATGAGGACTGCTCTCACTTGTCATATGACCCAGGGTTTTCTTCGCATGCTATCCCCTAGCCAATGCCTAGACATGTGACTAATGCCCTTTGGGACTAAACAGCCCCTTCCTAACTAGAGCAACCTGCAGCCAGGTATATGACAGCAACATGAAGAGAACATAGAAGAGAAAAACCACTCAGTTGAACCCAGTACAAATAGTTGAACCAACTAAGATTTTAGCGTTCATTTGTACCGTAAAAGATAAGTGATATGAATGTTACCTTGTTTGTTGAGACTGGATCTTATATACCCCAAGGTTCACCTTAAACTTCTGATCTTCCTAACTATCTCCTGAGTGCTATGATTACAGTGTGTAGCCTCCAGTTTTACCATATTGATATATTTTAAACCTAATGTTGGTCATAAGTAGGTACACCACGACCACCACCACCACCACCACCACCTCCTCCTCCTCCTCCTCCTCCACCATCACCACCACCATGACCACGACGACGACCACCACCACCAAGACCATACCTGGAAGTAAGCTGCATTCTCTTTTACATGCTGCTCAACACATAAGCAGAGCTGCTTCATCCACTGCAGTTGTGACTGGACAGCAGCACTGTATGCCTGTAACAACCAAGCACAAGTGCAGAGGGCATGAGTTTACCAGGCTCAAAGTATATGTGTGAGTTTCTTTCCAAGTACAATTCTGCTACAGACAGAGGTGAAATTGGAGTGGCGCAGCTGACTGACAGCTGGGCAATACTTCTCAGGAGAAAGAAGCTTGCTTTCCATCCAACACAGGTCTGCTAAAAGGGGTTACCCAGAAAAAGCCTCTTCTATACTTAAATATAATTAAATTACCAAGCCAGAAAAAACATCAATCAATCAATCAATCAATCAATCAATCAATCAATCAATCAATCAATCCTGGTTCGTCTATTGTTTCTCTTCTCTGGGTAATAGCACTATGCCAACAAGTAAGATGTGGGACTAGAGGTGGCTCAGTGGTTAAGTGTATTAGTGCTCTTGCAAAGGACTTGGGTTTGGATTCCAGCACCCACGTGGTGGCTCCCAGCTCTGAGGGAAGCCAACACCATTTTCAGGCATCCACAGATACCAGGCATGCACATGGTACAGAAACATTCATGGAGGCAAAACACTCATAGACATAAATTAAAAATATTTTTTAAAAAGGAAGATGAATCAGTTATTTTTAAATGATGAAGAGTTGTTTAAAAAAAAAAAAAGACACAAGCTCTTTCCCCAATAAGTCAAAGTCAATAAAATAAATAAAGGAAGCCAATGTAAAACAAATGAGGTGGCATGTCCTCCAAGCCTTGGAAGAACAAAGCTCCTGATCTCAGTATTTTTAATCCCAATACCTTTAAGTTACACATTTTACAATCACACACCTCCACTGTTTGCTTAGCTGGGTGGTTCTCAAGTGACAACAGCTCTGCTGTATCTTGTAGAGAACGGAATACATCTTGTTTCCCTTCCAGTTCCACTGTTAACTCCTGCAAATTGAATTTAATTTTATAAAATAAATGCTATTATGGAAGAAGAAGCAATGAAAAAACAGTGTTCCCTGCCTGACTTTAAGGAGCCTATAATAGGATTGGTGCCAAAATATGATATATAAACTGCAAATGCCCAGGGATCTCAGGAAAGGGCAAAACCGAGGGAATTAAGGGGAGGGATTCACAAAGCACAATAGGACTAGAGCTAGCCCTGGGTAGACCAGGAGAATTCAGGAGGCATGGGAAAGAGCAAACATGGGTAGGAAGGCTTGTGAGCCAGCACCACACAAGCACGCCACACTGGTAGACAGAACACTGATGGGCAAACTTTGCTCTGCTATTTTCTCAGCTCAAAATGTCCTCCTCTGACACAAAATTCTATTAATACACAATTTAAATGCTGGCTTTTAAATGAACTCTTACTACCAGATTTAATGTCTTCTCCTTTATGCTGCAAGGCATGTTTTGTGTGTGTCTGGCGGCCTCATAGTTTCCACACTATTTACAGCATCACAAGTCTTTCCACTTCTCTCTCTTCAGAGGGTTCCCATATCCTTCTCTAATTAGGCAACACTCACAGATTTTAGTAACTGTAGATTAATGGAACTAAACCAACCAAAGGGTGTGCTAGTAGAAGAGTGGTCTGTTGCATAAAGGATTATAAAATGCTTTAAAACCCTGTGTATGGAATTACTGAAAGTAGTAAAAAAAAAAAAATATTCCCACTTACTTGTCTACTTCTTCATTATAAAGACTAGAAAGAGCAGGAGAGATGGCTTGGTGGTTAAGAGCACTGGCTACTCTTCTGGAGAACCCAGATTCAATTCCCAACACTCACAGGGTAGCTCACAACTGTCTGTGAGTCACATATGTGGTACACAGACATATATGAAGAAAAATACCCATACACATAATACATATATAAATATAAATATATATATAAATATATATATCCCTGGTTGTCCTGGAACTCACTTTGAAGACCAGGCTAGCCTAGAACTCAGAAATCCACCTGCCTCTGCCTCTGCCTCTGCCTCCCAAGTGCTGGAATTAAAGGCACCACTGCCTGGCAAGTATTTTTTTTAATAAGTTTAACAAGGAGTGGGGAGAGAGACAGAGACAGAGACAGAGAAGAGGGGGTGGAGAGAATGAGGGAGAGAGTAGAATGCATTGCCCCATTAATGATGGATATTCCTGACCATTTTACATGCTAAGAGATAAAACCCAAAATGTTAATAAGAATTCAAACTATTATAGAAATCTAAAAGTACAATTTATTTAAATATTAACTCTTGTATAATAAGACACTTTGCTTAGATTAGCTTATTAAGTCTTACTCAACTTGTTATACAATCCTTTCAAATAATTCTTATCCCATTTTTACAAGGGCCTGGAGAGACTAAGTGCCTTGCCCAAGGTCACAGACATAGCTCGTGGACAAATGAGAACTTGTATTTAGATTCATCACACCCTGTAATCTTAACAACAAAGCTATATTAATTACTGAAATGACTCGACTTGCAGACTGCAGCTCTATCTACTTGCAACACAGCTTTCTAAATAAATCCACTCAAGGGCTCTCCCTCCTCCACACACATTTCTCACAGAACATATGCAATGAGCAGAGTCCCTATCTATCATCATGTGAGTCTACAGCAGTGATTCTCACCCTTCCTAATGCTGCAACCCTTTAACACAGTTCCTCAGGCTGTAGTGACCCAACCATAAATTTTTTTGTGTTGCTACTCCATAACTATAATTTTGCTACTGTTATAAATTGTAATGGAAATATTTTTGGAGATAGAGGTTTGTCAAAGGGGTCTCAACACACAAGTTGAGAATGGCTGCTTTAGAAGCAGTCTTTGCAGACTACTTCTCTGACTCCTGCCACTGCTATTAAACATGACAGTCTTGCTGTGTGGGACTCACAGAGAAGTAGGTTTTCTTGGCTGAGATATTGGGATTACTGTCACTCCAATCACATGCTAGTTCCTCTTCCTCCTTCCCATTCAGCCAGATCAGTTCAGCTGTGGCTCTGGAGACAAATTTGTGCAGGCTCTGAAGGTGCCTCATTCGGAAGCTAGAAGTCTCCTGGACAAAGCATGGGTTAAAAGATTAGATTGTGCTCACATGGAAGACAACGCAGCAACACAAGGAAGGAACAGCACAGAAAATATACTAAGCCTAGTGCTTCTGCGTTAAAGTGTTAGTATTTAAACCTAAGGCCTTAGGCATGCTAAGAAATACTCTACCACTAAGGCTGCTTTTAATATCTGAATTCTTCTCCGTGGACTTAAGTTTGACACAGTAGGATACAAAACTTCCATGGTCACCGTCAATCTTATGCTGAAGACGTGACTCACAGGCTGTTATGAGGGTTCCTGCATAAAGAATGATCTTGGCTCATCCTACCACAGATAACTGCTACAGAAAGGAATGAAAAGCAAGAAACAGGGGAGTGGTCTCCATCAGTCTAAACTTTTTAGTTATGTCATCTTAAAATATGTATGGCCATTGGTGAAGAAGATAGCTAAGATTGGCTTTACTTGTTTATAATTTTCCAGAGCAGTGCTTTCTGACCCTTTAAGACTCTAGAAGCTTAGGCTGGAGAGACCGCTCAGTGGTTAAGGGCACTGACTATTCTTCTAGAGGTCCTGAGTTCAATTCCCAGCAACAACATGGCGGCTCATGAAAATCTATATGGAATCTGACACCCTCTTCTGGTGTGGCTGAAGACAGCAACAGAAAAAGAATCTAGAAGCTCACTGTGGTGAAATACATCTATAATATTGGCATTTTGAGGCCTAAGCTGGAGTAAGAGCAGTTTAAAGGGCAGCATGGACTACATAGGGAGATAATGTCTCAAAAAAAAAAGGTATTATAACCTTTATAATAATTACACAGTAGTTATACTCTAATAATAAGAAAACTAAGACCCAAACCATGTGCTTTCTGGATTAGGAAAGTGTTGTTTGGAGGGAGCCAATGCTCCGTGAGCACAATCTAAGTCAACCAGTCAAAACTCACCTTCAATTTACAATACTGTGTCTCTAACTTTCCAAGAGTCTCGACATAGCTGGTATGGAAATTCTGGGACATCTTTCCCTGACACAAAAGGAATGAAAGCAAAAATCATTAGAGAAACAATGAGTGAACTATGGCTTCAGCCATATAAAGACGATGTCCCTTGTTCTGGGAAGCAAGGGCCTGGACAACAAGGTTCTAGGTCAGACTTCATAGCTTGAGGCAGCACTGAGTGGACAACAATTCAGCAGGGTAACTAAACCCACACTCCTCATGTTCCTGTGTTTCTAGCAATTCAGAAAACCCCGCCCCTGATGACTGCCAAACTACTTCACTTGCTGCTTTGCATGGGGTAGGAAGAAGGATACAGAAAAAAACAAAACAGGTAAAGCATGGTACTGCCCAGTAATAGAGCACCTGCACGGCAGGCACCGAGCCCAGAAACAACCAACCAAAGCCCTCAATGACGAAGACAAAATGACACGCTGGAAGATGGACTGGGTGACCAGTTCTCTACTGCAGGCTCACAGCAAAAGGAAATGAATATGAATTTTAGGGACAAAAGACCTGAGTTTA
Organism: Apodemus sylvaticus; assembly: GCF_947179515.1. Classification (NCBI taxonomy): domain Eukaryota; kingdom Metazoa; phylum Chordata; class Mammalia; order Rodentia; family Muridae; genus Apodemus; species Apodemus sylvaticus. The sequence continues at coordinate 137,228,656 of NC_067474.1, forward strand.
GATACTTCTGTCTGCTAAATTCTGACTCCAGCTTTCAATATCACTTTTTAAATTTTTTTCAGTTTTTCTTTTAGTTTTAAATATGCCTCCAAGGGGGCTGGTGAGGTGGCTCAGCGGTTAAGAGCACTGGCTGCTCTTCCCAAGGTCCTGAGTTCAAATCCCAGCAACCACATGGTGGCTCACAACCATCCATAATGAGATTTGATACCCTCTTCTGGTGTGTCTGGAGACAGCCACAGTGTACTTACGTATAATAAACAAACAAACAAACAAACAAACCTTTAAAAATGCCTCTAAGATCATGTTTTGTTTTTAGTAATAAAGATATCTATTAGTTAAAATACTTTTCTCACAAAGTTATTTAAAGGTTAATAGAGACACTTTGTATAAAGCAGGAATTTGTTGTAAAGTGTTATTCATTATACACTTTGTTTTTCAAAGCTTCTTCCTTCTCAGAAACAGCAGTGTTGACACACCTCCCAGTACATCTTCCTCCCCAGAACGCTGATAATTTAGATTCTGCATGCTATGTACCTCATACAGCCTAGCCTCTTTGACACTCGAGCCCAGTTCTTCCACACTGGTATGGATATGCTGCTGTGTTTCCAGCTGCAGCTCCACACTAGGCAGATCGTTACCCCACTCTGCTCGCTCCAGTTTCATCTGCAAAGGAGAGCACAGAAAGTTGTCAAAGTCAACATCTGAAGGAGATGACTAAGGGTGACAGCCAGGTGTGGTGGCACATGCGTGTAATCTCAGCATTTGGAACATAGAGACAGAAGGCTCAGGATTCACACGTCATCCTGGACTGCAGAAGATCTTAACTAACAGAAACAAATGGCTAGGGGTAAGACTCGGGCATCTGAACAATCTCTGTCATTCCATGGCTGCCTCAAGAGCAACAGGGGAAGCCCCACTAACTTCAGCAGTGTTGGCATATGAGAGATAGTCCGGAGTTTTTCAGTCAGAAAGGGTCCGAACAGGCTGGATGTTCAAACATTCCCCTTTATAGGGTCACAGGATATGGTGGCCCGTGCCTTCAATCCCAGCACTCAGTAGACAGAGGCAGGAAAATCTGAGTTTCAGGCCAGTCAGTGTTACATAGTGAGTCTCTGACTTAAACAAAACAACAACAAAACATTATGAGTCTCTAAATTTCATATAGTAGACAAAAAAGTGGGAGGGACATCTGAAAATATTTAGTTTACTCACAGATTTCTTGGCCCCATCTTTTTTTTTTTTGTTTTATTTTTTGGATTTGGGTTTTTCGGGACAGGGTTTCTCTGTATAGCCCTGGCTATCCTGGAGCTCACTCTGTAGACCAGGCTGGCCTTGAACTCAGAAATCCGCCTGCCTGTGCCTCCCAGAGTGCTGGGATTACAGGTGTGCACTACTACCACCTGGCCTCTTGCCCCCATCTTTGTCCCTTATCCCTCACCCTGCTTTTCTTTTCTCTTCTTCTTTTTTCTTTTCTTTCTTTCTTTCTTTTTTTTTTTTTTTTTTTGGTTTTGGTTTTTCGAGACAGGGTTTCTCTGTGTAGCCCTGGATGTCCTGGAACTCACTCTGTACACCAGGCTGGCCTCAAACTCAGAAATCCGCCTGCCTCTGCCTCCCAAGTGCTGGGATTACAGGAATGTGCCACCACGTCCGACTTTCTTTTCTTTTGTTTTCTTTTCATAGGGGTCCTATTACATAATCCAGGCTGACCTGGAACTTATCATCTCCTGAGTCCCAGGTTTATAAACATAGCCTGGCATAGAACAATGTCAAATTTGAGCTTTTAAACTAAAATATAATTAACTAGTACCATTGGACATGTGGAATAAATATATCAGTCTTGCCTAATCTTAAGAGATATGACAAAAACAACAAAAACTGAAGAATAAACTCTTCTTCCAAAAAGGAAGCATCAGAACAGATAACTGAGATATATAGATGTACAAGTGTCCCCAGAAGCTACCACTTAGGACACAGTGAGCAGAAAGTAACAGATGCTATACAGTGTGGGACTGTGATCATCTATACTGACTCTGTTCATTTAGAATATAAGAAGAAAGGAATCAGGCATGGTGGCATATGTAGTCCCAGAATGTTGGTGCAGGAAGATCATGAGTTACAGGACAGCCTGGGCTACACTGGCCTGCTGGACTAAATAGTGGAGAGGCAAAGTAACATTTAAGAAGAAGGGTTCTTAAATGCAGACAGGATCAGTAATTAAGGTTTTCCTCTACCAAGAACATAAAGCAACCTGGTCCTCTTATGACAGTTTTCTGGACTACACCCACCTGCATCTCTTCTACCCAAGAGAGCAGTTCATATACAAATCGGAGACTGCCTTCATCTTCAGAGGATGAGATAGATACAAGTTCAGTCCGGGTCATAGGTTTTCGAAACCAGGAGGTAGAAGAAGAATGAGTCGTCTTGTTCAGGGGTTCTGCTTTCAGATGAGTAGTGGTTAAAGTAGAGGGTGGAACCAATTCAAGTGATGTGAAATGGCCTTTCCGGTATAGATTTGTGCACTCTAAGCGCAGGGTGACCAGCTCATCTTGTAGACGCATGACCCTGAAACAAGAGGAGAGTTAACACATGCTTAAAATAAAATCTTCATTATCTATTTAACAAGCACATGGTAAAAGTAAAAATTAGACCATATCGGGGAAAGTGTTTTGAAAAACTATTACAGGAAGGCAAATGTCAAATTAAAGTGTTAATTAGAAGGAAGTAACATAGTGTTTATGTGACTCTTGAAGCCATGTGACTTTAGACACTCTGCATCCTAAATGAGTTCAGGAGATTAGAGTGTTTCAAAGTCACATGTGCTAGCATACTTTTGCAGGTCATTCTGAAATAGAAAGGAACACAGTAAGATGGCATCGTGATCGGGAAATATACTCCAGGCACTGAGTGGGAGGGAAAGGTGTTTAAGAGAAAGCTTACCACAGGGCTTTTCCTGCTTATATTATGTGCGTGCATACCAGAGCCACGGAAGTGAGAATCAAGGTGAAGATTCAGTGCCTGGTTCTTGTCTCAGTCTTGATGCATTACTTCACAGCAAGCAAGCTCTCGCTATAAGCCCTCCCTACCAGCCCCTTCGCCCTCACCTAAAGGCCAGCTCTTCTAACTGGTAGTACTTTTCATCCCGTAGGATCTGGAGATCCACCTGCAGCTGCCTGATGAGACTCTCACACTCTTGAATGTACAAGATGACATCTGACTCACACTGCACTGGCTGTCCTGATTCCAGGTGTGCAGCATCCTGTGACAGAAAAAGAATATAGGTGAGAAACCTCCATTGCTCTTACCCACGATGATGGAGAAAATCAAGAAAAAGCAAGTAACACAGCTGGATCCCTCAATTGTTAGCTTCGACTGTCAGAGCCACTGGGTGAAAAGTGGTAAGCCCGTGACATAGAGCACTTACAGCCTGCAGGGTGTTCTTAGCTAGTGTCAGTTTCTCTTCACAGTTCAAAGCACCATTCTGTATTTTGTTTGCAATCTGCAGCAGCAATTCTAGCCTGAAAAACATAAAAACCATAATGAAGTATGAGACTCAAAATAACCCCAAGGAATGTCAGGCCGCCTCTGGACCCACCTCTCCACAGCCGGCCGCAGGGACTTCTCTCGCTCTAGCATTTCAACGATGAGTTTCCCCCACTCTTCTTCCACGTGGTTAGGGTGGTAGCCTTGAGGCAGCTTAATTCTGCCAAATTCAATCCACACCTGAAAGAGATACGTTTCAATCCCAAACCACAGCCTGCTCTACGGCCTGTTTTCATCTATTTGTACTTCGCTTCCTGTTTTTGTTTGGGGTGTCTTAGTCAATGAGCATTTCTCCCCTGCCCCATTATTTAATATAGGAAAAGAATAAAATATCTAACAATTTACAAGCCAAAATTTTTTTATTTAAGGCCTAACATGTGGAGAGATGAACCTGTCTTCTAAATGAACCTGATTCTGGCAAATTTAAACACGCCTAACTCTATAGCTTCAGATCCAATAGGCATCAAAAGATGAATGAAAATTTCCTTTCTTGTAAACTGGGGGAAAGATTAGTTTCCCTCTAAAAATCAAAGGAAAAAAATTTCTGAATAAAGATGCTGTTTCTCGCGCTGGAAAGATGACTCGGTGGTTAAGAGCACTGACTTCTCTTCTGGAAGTCCTGCGTTCAAATCCCAGCAACCACATGGTGGCTCACAAACATCCGTTATGAGATCTGATGCCCTTTTCTGGGGTGTCTGAAGACAGTTACAGTGTACTTAGATATAATAAACAAACAAACAAACAAATCTTAAAAAAGATGCTGTTTCTCAATAACTCCTTTAATAATTACAGTTTGTTGACACTGTTCCTTTACCACACATTTTGAAGACCCACTAAGGGTATTATTACTAATGCAAGGTAAAAGGAGACCATGTGGGGCCTGCTCGGAGACAACAGTACAAACTGCAAACCTTATTGTAGCCAGAGATATGCTTCCTTACCTCTAATAACTTATATAACTCTTTGATTCTTCCTTTTTCTCTCTCCTTGGCCAGTATTTCCGTTTCTTTGAAGTGTATATATTGGTTATAAAGTGCCTACAAAGATTAATATTTGATGAATGAATTAATAGACAAAAGCAACAGGGACCAATTTTTCACACCTTCTCACTAGAGCCAGCTGCATCAAGCCCTGAGGCTTAATCCCAAAGAGAATTTATAAGAAGCAACTTCAGTCCATGCTTTACCTTTAGCTCAACAGGGTTCTGGGGAAAAGATTTATCTGACATCAAGATTGTATGCTGCCTGATCCAGGGAATGAGTGAGTCCACTCGGCTTTGGTATTCTTGCCATCTGGAGTCCACTTCCTACAGTCAGAAAGCAAACATCACAGACCCGATTTGTGCTGTCCAGCAGCAGCATGGGATAAAGTCGCCCCATACCACATAAAACTCTCTTTAATGCTCAAAGTTTCAGTCTCAAAGCTCCCCCAAGGAATCTCCGGTGGCATTCAATATCCTAAGAGGGAGAAAGACTATAAACCAAGTCACTATGATTATGAACCAGAGTATTTTCCAGGCATGGTGATTCTTCACACTGTAATTACAGCACGGCGAGGCTGAGGCAGCAGGCTACCCTAGAGTGCACAGTCATGGTGCCTAATCAAACTTCTATCAGTAGCCAAAAAGAAAATGCTTCTTATACTCATTCTTAGGGACAGTGTCCATTATGACAGAGAGAATGTAGATTCAGGTGGTCTTTGTGAAAGTGCTCTATGCATAAGAAACTAAAAAACACTGTCTAACCAAGGCTTTCTACCTCAGTGAATTGGTATTTTAGGAAACTGTTCTTTTACCGTAGCACTGATTCCTTCTCCTCCTTCGGGGACTTTAGGGAAGGCATCATAAATTGAAGACACGTAAGTGATTACAGACTTCTCATCTGGAGATGGTACATCCACATCTGTGAGTAAGATAAGAGTTCTTGGTCAGAACAAGGGATCCTGCCAGAAGGAATCTTCAAAACATGCCAAATATACTTAAAATCTTGAGACTCTCACCTTCTGCATCCAATAATCGGGTGACCCCGAGTCTTTCAGCTACTTCAAAAGCCTGTTCCAGATTCTCCCGGTTACTCTGGATTTGTACTCTCTCCATATCTACCAGATCAGGTCTGAAAAAGTCCAGCGAGGGACATGAAAAAGCACTGTCTACATTTTACACGAGTTCACACAAGAAGTTCTTAACAACTCCCAGCACTGAAAACACAGAGCAAGTTAGAAAGAACTCAAGAGGTAGGAAGTTACTAACCCTGATCCTCTTTCTAATTGCACACCAGGAGCCTAATGCACCTAATTCCAAGCTTATAGAAATTAATAAACTTATATAATGTGAAACTGATGCTTGTATATGACTGCTCGGAGCTCAGATTATTTTTGTTTGTGGTTATAATTCCTATTGTCCTTCCTCACATCATACCCAGTCCCCTGCTGTCCTGCCCCTGACCCAGCGCCTCTTCAGGTCCTATGTGCTTGCTCTTCCACCTACCTGGGATGCTCTGACCACAGACACTGCATGGCTCACTTCTGACATACTCATCTAAGGGGCTATCTCTGGCCACCTTTGTCCAAATTACCACAACCCTGTAATTGTACCCTTCCACTGTACCTTGCACTATATGACAATGTGCAGCTATCTGCTTGCTGCCTATTCTGCAGCAGAAGTCTGCTCCCTGAAAGCAAGAACTCTGACTGGGTCACTTCTTTGGCCAGTGCCTAAAACAGTGGGCTCATTATAGACTGCTCTTCAAACAATTCAGTGACTCAGAGTCTAATTCTTGGTGGAAGGGTAAGATGCTGTGGCAGCTCAGATTATTTTTGGTTAAGTACAATTTTGGATTAAATTACAAACAAATGAGAATAATTCCTTCTAGGAGCAATAAGATTCCACTGTACGCACCTGTATCGATGAATCAATGCATTGAACATTTTCCCATCACTCCAGCATGAAGAAAAGTTGGTGCATTTGATTCCTGTGTAACCAGCTGTTACTTTCTGAGTCCACAAGAGTAGTTTCTCTTTGGCTGACATATCCCCTGATTCCCCACTAATGTAGATGTCAGAGATCTGCAAACAGACATGAAGTAGCAATCAGATAAAATGAAGCCTTTTGTCCTTTTCTTCTCTTTATGTTTTGACGAGTGAAGGAAGAGCGATCCAAGGTTGGCTGGCAGCCCTATTGATGGCAATTCCAGCAAATACTCAACCTCTCTGGTAGTCAGAGAAACACAAATTGAACCGATCAAACCAAATGGGTTGGTTTGATCTCTCTACTGATGAGAATTAGACCGGAGAATATGTTCACTATTAGACATCACCATGTAAGAGCAGAGAGAAAGAACAGAAGTCTTTGTTGAATTTAAAAAGGTACTCTTTAGAAAATAGTCATTAAGTTTTATAAAAATAAACAAAATAATATACATAGCTACTCTGATTTTATATAAAGGTTTAAAATATATTGTTTAAGTATATAGCCATGCAAACATGAGCACATACATATATGTGATACAGATGTCATATATTCTATAAAAACATAACCCTGGGGATACACACAGCAAACTTGTAATCACACTTATCTCCAAATGGTAACATTATATGTAATTTTTCTATCTTCAATGTTTTAGCATACACATTTTTAATTTGGAAGGAGAATAAGGGTATTGGGAAAGGGTTTCTCTGTGTAGCTTTGACTGTTCTGGAACTTGGTTTGTAGACTACCCTGGCTTCAAATTCAGAGATCTGCCTTTTTTCCTCCCTAGTGCTAGAATAAAAGGCACGTGCCATTACTGCTCATGGTCATGTGCTGCCTGCTGTAGGTGCTGGAAATTGAACTTGGGTCCTGTGAAAGAACAGTGAGTGTGATAAACCATGTCTTCAGCTCTGTTTTTGTTTTTTATTATAAGAAAAAAAAAAGGTTTTGAAGACATCTTTTAAAGTGTAACACAGATTTATTTTAGAGAGATGGTAATGCAGCATAAATGTGCATACCTTTAATTCCACACAGACCCAAGTTTGAATCCCATCCTGCTCAACTGCAAGTCAGTTACCACATCTGTCAAATGGGAATGCTAACTACCATCTTTTCAGGGGTGTTGTGATAAATGAGATTATATACCAATGTATCCCAAGCTCAGGATTATAATGAGAAGGTTTATTTTAGCCTAGAAAATTGGAATACCCAAAACATAGTCCACACATCAAATGATGTCCAAGAAGAATGGAGGAGTGGCCCCTGGTTATGGAAAGACTCAGTGTGTAGGAAGCCGTCCTGAGCTATTCAGATTTAATGCTTACTCATGGCCCTAAGGTGGTGGCTGCTAAAATATGAGAACAATTAACTAGAGCCTTCCCCAAGAGCTGTGCGAGAAGAGTGCAAGTTCCTGCCCTAACCTCGGAATGTTCCTGCGGGCGTTAACTCCAGGTGTCCCTACCGGATAACCTCCTCACTTCCTGCTTCGATCACTAGGGGTGTCTCTGCCCTTCCCTCCTTTGCTCTTGTGTGAAGGTCAATTCCTTCTCTGTAAGCCTTAAAACCCACTTACCTCCCCGACATTAAATGAGGCCTTGACACAACCCAGACTGACTCTGACTTTCTTAGCGTGCTTGGCCCCCCTTCTCTCTTCCCCCCATTTTTGACCCTCAGGTAGTGCCTCTTCGAGACCCTGGAATAACTGGACATGCTGGACGGGTCATCAGTGTAGCAGTATAGAGCAATATCAGAACAGGGAAGTGGGAAGGGGTGGATGGGGGAATGGGAGAGGGAAGAGGGCTTATGGAACTTCTGGGGAGTGGGAAGCCAGAAAAGGGGAAATCATTTGAAATGTAAATAAAAATATATCGAATTAAATAAATAAATAAACAAACAAATAAACAAATAAATAAAAATTTAAAAAATTAGAAAAGGTTTCATTTCTCTCTTCACTGAATGATAGTCTTTTACTGTTTAACTCCATCAGCCCTGGCATCCTGTATCATCATTTAACTGGATGCTATCTTGTACAACCAATTATTAGTTCATATATTTAATCTTATCTCTTAAGGCTGTAGGTTTCTTCGGAAGTTGGGCCCACAAGCTAAAACCAAAACTATCTGAAAATGAGGGAAGCCCCGGCCACTGGGTGCATCAGACAGCAGCTTAGATGCTGTGAAGGAACCTCCAGCTCCAGGATTCTTCTGAATACCGTACACACTTGCCTCATGCACTGACCAAATAGTGAAGACTGTTTAAATAATAATTATCCAACTTACAATGAAATAGTAGAAATAAACAAAGGAGAGCATTTGAGGGTAAAGTCTACCAAGAATCCAGCAAACAGCAAACTCAGAGTAGCATATAAAGTCAGAGTTCAGTAGGCTAATGATAACAGCAGTGCCTCCCAAGGATAATGAGCACACATCACTTGTATACTGAAAACTAAAAAACAATCTGGATTAACAAGAAAAAGTACAAGAATTTGTTCTCAGACTAGTCATGAAAGGAGACATCTAAGAGGACTGTAACCTCAGACAAATGGTTTATGTCTGCAATACTGGTTTTTCCCATATGTAACAAGAGTTAACTTCTCCTTGGAGTATTTTAACAGATGAAATAAGGTGGTATAGGTATTATTTAGAAAACATGTGCTTTGTAACAATAGAACAGCATTCCAGTTCTGCAATGCATACCTAGAACCTCTGCACTAGAGATACAGAGGCAGGAGGCATGCCACAAATTCAAGGCTAGCCTAAAGTATACAGAATTGCAGGCTAGCCAGCAATATATAATGTGACCCTGTCTCAAAGACAGGCAGGCAGGCAGGCAGGCAAGCAGCCCAGAATGCCAAGAATAATTTTAGGCCTGAGCATTTGGGGCAGAGAAGAAATGGACACCCTTCTGAAGTGCACTGCTTCAAGCAGCCAGCTCCCCATTGATGGATGAAGGGGCTAGAGATACCTACTGTTCCATATGTTCAGTAAAATAACATTCAATAAATTACACCAGTTACTAAATATTTTATTATTATGAGAGGCTTGTATTATGTTAAGATAACTTTGCTTAACTGTGGACTAAAATAAGTGTTCTTTAGAGTTTAAGATGGTCCAGGTTAAGCTATGAGGCTTTGTAGGTTTGTAGCATTAAATACTCTATTTCTCAGATTGCCTTTTCCTTTATATTTACCTTCTTGTTTGTTTGTTTGTTTGTTTTTGTTTCACCAAGGTTTCTCTGTGTAGCGCTGGTTGTCCTGGAACTCACTCTGTAGGCTGGCCTCAAACTCAGAAATCTGCCTGCCTCTGCCTCCCAAGTGCTGAGATTAAGGCATGCCTAACTTAAATACATTTTTAAATTAACAGTGTTGATACAATTTCAAGTTGAATACATAAATCAAATTGGGATATAACCCTGTTGTGAGTCAATGTGCTTCTATATTTTAAAATCAAGAAAATCAGGGCCAGAAACTTTAATACTTTATGGAGGGTAAAAAACAGTCAAACACAAATAAACCCTGTGTTTGTCTGAAGACAGACTGCAAGAACATTAGAGTGCTGAGAGCTTTCATGGAGCCTTGAAAGGGGGCCCAGGAAGCCACATGTGTGTCTGGGTGAAGCGAAGGGCAGTAAGCTGGAGGGACAGACATATTTACACAAAGGAAGTCTGGTTTTTGCACTTTGATAATGCCTAATGATGAGATGCTTTTACAAATCTTCTCAGCACTCACCACCTCTCTGCTCTGACTCAAGTTCGCCGGGCAACTTTCAGATTGTTGTTTCCCATACATAGCATAAAGCTAAATGGTTTCTGTAGCTACTCAACAATTTAACAGTTAAAATTCATTTTGTAAATTAGTTTGGATCCATCAATCTCTTACAAATACAAACCGGGTGAAACTATGCCGTAAAAGTCAATCAATTCCAAGTATACTGCTCTGATAGAACTATGAAGCTGCAAAGTAAGGACTGTGCCCAAAAGCCACCATGCTATGGGCTCAGGATAAACAGTCACTCCCTAAATTTAACTCTATTCGCATTCCCTTAATATTTCTCTATGCTTGTTTTAATGGCTAAAACCACTAGACACTAAATATACCCATTACTTTCACTGCAGTTGCCTTACATACATATTAAGAAGAATCAGGAAATAGAATTGGTGAAATGTAACAGGCGAAGAATTAGCAAAACGAAATCTGAGCATTTGAGTTCTTTACCAAAAATTAAATTCTAATTATTTAACCAAGATAACCACATCTGCCTTGCTAATATCCTACCTGCCAACTGAAACTACTTTAAAAAAATTATTTGTTTTTCATACTTATGTTTTCCCACATGTATTTTATATCACATGCATGTATTGCCTGAAGAGGGCATTGTAACCCCTGAAAATGAACTTGGATCCCCAAAAGGCTCTTAACTACTAAGGCAATTTCTCCAGGCCCTACATTAAAATTACTTCAGTGAACAACTTTACTTCAGATTTTCACTACAGCCTTAATGAGACAAGGAAATGTTTGGCTTCCTTGGGGAAAGAAAAAATACCATGCTTGGATTACAACCATTTCTAGACTATAAACTGATTGTGAAAAATATGGTTACCATCAGAAGCATCTCAGTAATTGAATCTGGCTTTTGTCCATCTCTTCTTGTGACACTCTCATGTGGCATGAGTACAGTCTACTAGGGTCTGCAGAAACATTTACCTGAGCACTCAAATGTAGAGATCCAGCTTCTACTTCAGGATCCCTCCCCATCTGAGTAGTAGCAGCACAGCTTCCTGCCATGCCAGAGACTACACACGGCTCCTCCCGTAATTTACCACCCAGGGCTCAGTTAATTCCTTCTCTAAGGCATTCTCACAAGCATAATATTTCCTAATAATCCCATAAAGATTATCCAAATATCTTAACTCTACAGCAAGTAGTATAGGAAAGAAAAGAAGTTACATGTTTATTTATCCATTCTGTTATCAGTTCCCAAGAAAACACTATGTTTTAAAAGTTCAAAATAAAAGCATAGTTTCGGGCCTTGGGTTTAAGCATTTCAGTTAGGGAAACAGTTTACAGAGAAAGCAGTGTTGAGACAGAGGTAAGCAAATAATTATCTGACCAGCAATGCTAACAGACCACTCAGAGACACTTAGAATGGTTTAGTAAGCAGAAGACAGTTGGGTGAAAAAAAGAGAAAATTCAAAATGAGGCATCTGTCCTCAAGAATTTAGCCAAGATACACCATATCACAATACATTAATGCTATCCCAATTACTTTCCTAAATATGAGTGGAAATATAACAGGGGTAGAGGAAAAAAAAAAGCAGTGGGCTGGGGAAAATGGCTCAGTTAGTGTAAAGTGTAATAACATACAAACATCCCAGTATGAGAAAAGCTAGGTGTGGTAGTGTGCTGTGGAGTGGAGACAGCTAGAGCCTTAGAGCTCACTGGCCAGCTAGACTAGGCAATTGGAAAGCTGCAGGCTCAGTAAGAAACCAAAAAAAAAAAAAAAAAAAAAAAAAAAAAAAAAGGGTGCAGTGCAATTAAGGAACATGTTCCATGTTGTAAACCTCTGCACACCTGCACACACTCATGCGCTTCCATATACGTCCATACCCCCTCCACAAATAAAGCAATAATGAAGTTAAACTATATTTGTAATTGATTTAGAACTTCTATGATTATATTAAAAATGCTATCCAAATATCATCTTTGCTATCAAATTCCTTTTTAAATTAGTAAAGCTACTTCATGAACAATTTTATTCTTATTTATTTATTCACTGTACACCCCATCATAGACCCCTCCCTCTTCTCCTCACAGTCCTATAAGACCAAGCTGCACACAGCTGCTTATGTGCCTTGGGTCTAGGTCCAGTGCACGTGCGCTCTTTCACTGTTGGCTCCGGCTCTTTGAGGCCCTATGGGCCAGGTTAGTTGGTTATTTTTGTGGTGTCCTTGACCTATCCGGTTCCCTCAATCCTTCCCACAACTCTTCGACAAAACTGTTAGGCTGTGGGTCTCTCATGAGTGATTTTGTAGAAATATCACCTGCATATTATTACATTCTTTTCAAGAATTTTGTAGTACAACCATACTTTTCTGAGTCTGGGTCTCCAGAAATTTGTTTCCAAATCACAGGAATCTAGTTACATAATAGTGGATTAGTAAGCTGGGCAGTGGTGGCACACGCCTTTAATCCCAGCACTTGAGAGGCAGAGGCAGGTGGATTTCTGAGTTGGAGGCCAGCCTGGTCTACAGAGTGAGTTCCAGGACAGCCAGGGCTACACAGAGAAACCGTGTCTCCAAAAATAAATAAATAAATAAATAAATAAATAAATAAATAAATAAATAAATAGAAAGAAAAAAATACCCACAGTGGATTAGTGACCACTAGACTATGAGTGCCTTATAAATAAACACAAATAATTTAAAAAGCATTAACATAGGGCTGAAAAAAATGACTCCATGGGCAAAGAGCATACTCCCAACAATAAAAAAATTCTCTCGGGATCCATGGAGTGCGTACAAGGAGAGAACTGGCTGGTTACTACTTCACAAATTACAATGCCTGGCTTTTCATATGTGAGTTCTAGGAATCAAACTTTGGTCCTCGAGTTAGTAAGACAGCACTTTACTGAGTTATCTACCAGCCCTTAACATTCATGAGGTCTAGTGTGGGCAGGCAGTCATGCATGTGTGTGCATACAGACAGGGAAAGGTCACAGCTGGGAATCTTCCTCTTCTAGCATTGCTCACTTTTTTTTTTTGAAACAGGGTCTTTTACTGTTAAGCTAAATAGCCGCTATTTCTGACTCTTTACATGGCTGCCGGGGATCTGAACTATGATCCTCATTCTTGCACAGGAAGCCCTTTACTCACCAAGTCATCCATCTAACCTCTTAAAAACAGTTCAATATCTATCTATCTATCTATCTATCTATCTATCTATCTATCTATCTACCTACCTACCTATCATGTATGTTGGGGGGCACCTGTGCTTGCTCCATAACATGCATGTGGAGGGCGGGGGCAGCTTGGAAGAGCTGGGCCTCTGCTTTCGCCATGTAGATTCTACAGATGGAACTCAGCTGGGCGGCAAGAACCTTTATTCACGGAGGCATCTCTCTCTGTCTCTTTAAAATCTTTTTGATTTTTGTTTTTGTTTGTTTGGTTTGGTTTGGTTTTTGAGACAGTTTCTTGGTATAGCCAAGATTGTCCTGGAACTCCCTCTGTTGTAGACTAGGCTGGCCTCAAGCTCAGAGATCCACCTTAAAAACCATTTTTAATATTGAGGTTTATATATAACTACATTCAACACTTCAAGTAATATTCCCAATAAAAATAATTAATCCTTCTTGGCCCTTCTCTCCTTTTCTTTAAATGGACTATGTCACCTGATCCCTATCCAAATTAATAGAAACTAAACAAGCACACGATGATATAGATTTATTCAGTTATTTTGTTTTTGTTTTTTGGTCATGATCTGGCTATAACTTCATTGGAAGGCTAATAATAAAACTGTATAAAAACTCAAACACAATAATTTCTGTTTACTAAATTGGTATCTGGAGCTTAAAAGTTCATCTTCTCTTTCGTCATATCTAACAGTTACATGAATGTTGTATGTAACTCAGTGTCCAATAAGTAATAACCATAGAGACACCCCGAACAGTCTCAGAAGGGTGGAAATTTACTGTGCTCTGCAACAATCAAGACTTCTCAAAAAGCATCATTTAGATTCATCCTTAAAAGATGTTACAAAATTGAAAAAGAGAAAGGAAAAAGAATTCCGAACTGGACACTGAGATTGAATTGTTATCTGAGGCCAACCTAGGCTATGCAGTGAGACTCTGACACATACCTGGGGGCGGGGGGGTGTGCTAATGAGGGACTAATGATGGGAAAGTTGAAATGAAAAAAGAAAGGAGACAAGATCGGTCGGAAATTAGATTATGGAGGCACTGGAATACTAAGCTGAAGAGCTGGACCTGTAACTCTGTAAGCCTCAAGAAATGAGATGATAGATGATCTGAACAAATATGTAGTTGATTGTGGTCCTTAAATTTCCAGCTGACCTCAAACCACTAGACAGCAGGCATCACACCTTGAAAACTTTCATTTAATAGATAAATGGGAATCAGTGCATATAGCTCATTAGAGATATCCAGCTACTAGCCAATGTGTATCTGGGGAGTAAAGAGAAAGGTATTTATACCAGTATGAGAACCCAGGAGTTCTAATTCAGAATCCCATAAGGGAGGTAAGCAAAAAGAAAGACCAAAGTCATAGGGTATGGGCATTTTTATCCTAGATCACAGTACCAATTTATAGTTGCCCCAGAGACTAGACCCTCCTACAATGGACATTTTCAAGATTTTTCTGCCATGAATAGTATAAAATGGCATCTTGTTCTCACCAGCAGTGAGTCTTCTCATATGTACATGGCCTGTTCCTGAGAGTTTCCCTATTTCTAAGAGAATTGTTCTTTTCATGTTATTTGTAAAATTCTTTAAATGATATTGGTACTCTTTCAACTCATTTTACTCTTACAGTAAGTAGCCCTACCAAGTATATGCTACTGTTATCCACAATATACAAATTTATAAGGTATACTGGTAAGCTGCAGAGCTGGGATTCAAATCCAGCCAATCTGCTCCACTCAGAACCATGTCAGCTGTACATATCTAGATTATAGTCCCTTTCAGTATATGTATTATATGTATTCTATCATTACTGTTATAAATCATTTTCCATAATCTATCATTTGAAATGTAAAATTTCAAAAACATACGAAGAGATAATAGTAAAGGCCCCTACATACCCAGCCCCCAGTTTCACTATGAACTCACAGCTACCTTGCTTCATCCACAGGCCTAATTTCCTTCACTCCTCCCCTATTACTATCTATTAAAAAAACACAAATATTATTTTCTTCATAAACATTTTAGTAACTGTCTCTAAAATGTTTCCTTTTTAACATAGTTGCACTAAGTTGCAGAGCTGACCTAAAATAGTAACTCTACAGTAATGTTTTTAATTACATACATTTTTTGTTTGATCTGTTTTTCTGAAATGAGGTCTCACATAGCTGTGGCTGGGATGGAATTCAAGATGTAGGTAAGAGCCACGAAGTTCTGCTGCTCCTGCCTTTATCCCCCAAGTTCTGGATAGGTCTGACCCATCATGCCCAGCTTCTAAATTAAATATATATTTAAAAAGAAGCAAAGTCTTTTCTTAAAAAATCAAAAGTACAAATCAAAACTATCTTCTACATTCTTCCAGGAATCTCATTTAGTTTTGCTTTTTTTTCCTTGCAATACAAAAACCAATATAAGTAAAACAATTCTCTATAATCAATGACAGAGAATATGAAGAAAGGGGTAACTATAAACTGAAAAGATTGATTAGGCTCAAAAAACGAGTATACCAGCTGCCCTCATTCTGGCCCCAGCCTTATATAACTACTCTCCTGAAACTTGGAGCTTAAGGGGCTCCAAGGTGTGAGGAAGGGCACTGGTCTGAAGTTCACTTCCTCGCTAACCAGATGGGGCAGGAGACTGGTGGTAGAAGCCAAGATGGGAAGATGAAAGGGTTTTCAACAATTTTCCTTGTTTAAATGAAATTGAATATTCTAGGTATTGATGGCAGAAAGGAGCAGAGTCCTGAGAGAAGGAAGGGGCCAAAGAGGCCTTTGTCTGACATCAAAGCACACTATTAGCCTGTTTCCATCAAGCTTTAAACTAAGTCTACTTAGCACTCTGCAAACCATTGCCTGTCAGCTGCCCTCCAGAAAGAATCCCGCTTCTATATTAACTATTTCTTGACAAAGGAAATTTCAGCTGCACCGCTGGCCAAGAAACCAGGCCACAGTTCCCTGTCTGAAAAGCAGCAAGTTCCCTCAGGTAAGGTTGTGTTGCCAAAGCCACAGGAGCATACCCTGAGTCAATCAGCAGGAGACAGAACAAGTTTTGCTAAGACAGATGCCACTCTAACTCACATTATCCTCTGAGCTGTATTGCTACTCTAACACATTAGAAACAAAACACAATAAAAGCAAACAATTCTGAGCCAGGAGGTGTGCAGCCGGCCACAGCTTCTCCTCATACTTCCACTCTCTACAGAGGGAGCTCGCACTCAAAGCAGATGCTTGCTGGGAGTCTCACTCCACATCAACAAATGCCTACAGGGTCAGAACAAGCTGCTACTGTGACTAGCTGGCAAGGAACAAGCTCCCTGAAGACACAGATCACACAGAGACTATGAAGGTTTCATGCCCTGTGGCTTTAAGGATTTTCATTCTGAAGAAATTTCACATTTAATCTAAGAAGTTATTTCTTAGGAAATATATGTTGGTCCATAGTCCCATCATGAATACAGAACCTCAGAAGCATGTCAGACGTCTACATGGAGACTCAATCATTTAGTTTGTTACATTTGGCTCTTCCAGAGCAGTCTGACTGAACTGGGCGGAGAGGTAGAAGTAATGGATGACTGCTCAGAAAATATCACATACTAACTTGATTCACAGACTGAAGAGCAAAAGAATCATCCTACTATTAATAATACGGAGCTACAGATCACTCACTGCCCAAAAGATTCTCCCATCAATGTTTTAAGATTTCTCAGAGAACTGCAAAGAACCTTACCTCCTAGAAGCAGAGCTGATGGAAAGGTGCCATTACTACGCATGACTCAATATCTAGGACTCACAAGTTCCAAAACATTCCCATGTCACCCTTTCTGAAGAGTTTGTGCATGGTGCCTCGTACCTTTAATTACAGCACTGAGGAGGCAGAGGCAGGTAGAGCTCGCTGTGAGCTAGAAGCCAGCCTGGTCTACAAAGCAAGTTCCAGGACAGCCAGGGATACGCAGAGAAACCCTGTCTCGAAAAAACAAAAGTGAGGGCGGGGGGAAGGTCTCACTTTGATTATGACCATCTTATATGAAT